>NC_042974.1:42940156-43240156 GCF_901001165.1 Salmo trutta | reverse complement strand
TCCGATCCAGGGCCAACCGGTGTGAAGCTGAATGAGGTGATTCCTCTCCTGTCACTAGCTGCCATTAAGGTCCAGGCTTTGTGTCTGCCCATCACATTATAGAGCAGCTGTGTGTCGCGTCGCTGCCATGTCCTATTGTCTTATAGGCTGTAGACGTGTTGTAATGTATGTGGCTGGGAGGCTACAATGAAGTGTGCATTATGTATAAATAGAGGTTTGTGTTGTGGTGCTGCTCTTAGCTGCACGTCTCTCAGGGTAAGGTGATGTGTTTCTGAAAAGACCTTTACTGCAAGCAATGTGCACATGTCCAAACCGTTTCTGTCTCCATTGTATGTAAACTTGAATAGTGTTTGGCCACAGTGACATTGACTGAGGTACAGTATGATACAATGGCTTTGGCTTTAACACTAGACACACACACACACACACAAATGAAATGTTTACCCTGTTTTCTATACCCATACTAGTTAATCCATTCCATACATTAGCTCAGTAAGTCTTCACTATAATGAATCCGATCAGTGGCCATGAGGGAAATCAATGGTCAGGCAGAGTCTCTTGTGGGCTACTGGTGGTCACAGGGGAGAGTATGTCAGGGCAACATGGAGGACAGTTCAAGGGGACAGACTGAGGGGAATTACGTTGTAGGGCGGCCTTATTGTCTTCTCAGGAATTCAGCCTTCTATGTGTTGCTTTCCATATCCCCCATTCTGTCACACCTCTTTGAAGCAGAGGTGCAGTTGTCTTTACATCCTGTAGGTCTGATATCTGATTAGAGGTTAACTTTACAGTAATACTATTGGTCAACAGATGTTATAATGGGGTCTCAGATTCATAGTCTCTTTCTCTTTGTTCCTGACCTGTGCTGGTGAGATACACTCTCTCTCTCTTTCTCTCTTCGCCCCAGGGACTCTTGGGGCGTGGTCTTTCAGGCTACAACTTTCCTCTCTCTCCCCAAAGAGCTATGGGCCACCGCACATGGATTCTTTGTTTTTATCTCCCCTTCTGATCATGCCCAATGGCTTGTAATGCTTGTTAATGTGGAATGTGTTGTATAATGTATGGTTCATTTTACAATGTAATTAAATATCTGCCTTTGATATAGACAATTCTCAGACCTTTCTTGATAGCCATTTCCTGTAACTCAGCTATAGTATCTTGCATATTGCTAAATCATCTTTATGGAGTCAGATATACATTTTAGTAAGCTAATTGCATTGTCTTACCACAAGTCACATGTGAGATATATATATATATACAGTATATAGCCTAAATGATACATATTACAACACTACAATGTTAGTAAAAAGAGAGAGTAAGGGAAGTAGAGAATTAGCATCCATGTACAGCAGTGTAGGTCGGTGCCGTTTAAGATGAGGGAGGATGAAAAAAAAATCATGAGCATGGCCTTATTTCTATTACAGCATATTAGATTACTGTTATTCATATTCCAGTTAACCAGTTCTATGTAACAACAATAGATTTAGGCTACTACATGATACTCACATTTTTCCTAAACCCAACTTGAGGTTGCTATGACCTAGCCTATGAATGAAAGTTTACAACATACAGTACCAGTCAAAAGTTTGGACACACCGACTCATTTAAGTTTTTCTTTATTCTTACTATTTTCTACATTATAGAATAATAGTGAAGACATCAAAACTATTAAATAACACATATGGAATCATGTAGTAACCAAAAAAGTGTTAAACAAATAAAAATATATGTTATATTTGAGATTCTTCAAAGTAGCCACCCTTGCATGATGACAGCTTTGCACTCTCTTGGCATTCTCTCAACCAGCTTCATGAGGTAGTCACCTGGAATACATTTCAATTAACAGGTGCGCCTTGTTAAAAGTTAATTTGTGGAATTTCTTTCCTTCTTAATGTGTTTGAGCCAATCAGTTGTGTTGTGACAAGGTAGGGTTGATATACAGAAGATAGCACTATTTTGTAAAAGACCAAGTCCATATTATGACAAGAACAGCTCAAATAAGCAAAGAGAAATGACAGTCCATCATTACTTTAAGACATGAAGGTCAGTCAATCCGGAACATTTCAAGAACTTTGAAAGTTTCTTCAAGTGCAGTCGCAAAACCCATCAAACACTATCATTAAGTTTGCAGACAACACAACAGTGGTAGGCCTGATCGCCGACAACGACGAGACAGCCTATAGGGAGGAGGTCAGAGACCTGGACGGGTGGTGCCAGAATAACAACCTATCCCTCAACGTAACCAAGACTAAGGAGATGATTGTGGACTACAGGAAAAGGAGGACCGAGCACACCCCCATTCTCATCAACGGGGCTGTAGTGGAGCAGGTTGAGAGCTTCAAGTTCCTTGGTGTCCACATCACCAACAAACTAGAATGGTCCAAACACACCAAGACAGTCGTGAAGAGGGCACGACAAAGCCAATTCTCCCTTAGGAAACTAAAAAGATTTGGCATGGGTCTTGAGATTCTCAAAAGGTTCTACAGCTGCAACATCGAGCACATCTTGACTGGTTGCATCACTGCCTGGTACGGCAATTGCTCGCCTCCGACCGCAAGGCACTACAGAAGGTAGTGCGTACGGCCCAGTACATCACTGGGGCTAAGCTGCCTGCCATCCAGGACCTCTACAACAGTCGGTGTCAGAGGAAGGCCCTAAAAATTGTCAAAGACCCCAGCCACCCCAAGCGGTACCGGAGTGCCAAGTCTAGGACAAAAAGGCTTCTCAACAGTATTTACCCCCAAGCCATAAGACTCCTGAACAGGTAATCAAATGGCTACCTGGACTATCTGCATTGTGTCCCGCCACCCGCCAACCCCTCTTAAAGCTACTGCTACTCTCTGTTCATCATAGTCACTTTAACCATATCTACATGTACATACTACCTCAATCAGCCTGACTAACCGGTGTCTGTATGTAGCCTCGCTACTTTTATAGCCTCGCTATTGTTTATAGCCTCGCTACTGTTTTTCACTGTCTTTTTACTGTTGTTTTTATTTCTTTACTTACCTATTGTTCACCTAATACCTTTTTTGCACTGTTGGTTAGAGCATGTAAGTAAGCCTTTCACTGTAAGGTGTACACCTGTTGTATTCGGCGCACGTGACAAATAAACTTTGATTTGATTTGATGAAACTGGCTCTCATTAGGACTGCCACAGGAAAGGAAGACCCAGAGTTACCTCTGCTGCACCTCCGATTGCAGCCCAAATAAATGCTTCACAGAGTTCAAGTAACAGACACATCTCATCAACTGTTCCGAGGAGACTGCGTGAATCAGGCCTTCATGGTCGAATTCCTGCAAAGAAACCACTACTAAAGAACACCAATAAGAAGAAGAGACTTTTTTGTGCCAAGAAACACGAGCAATAGACATTAGACCGGTGGAAATCTGTCCTTTGGTCTGATGAGTCCAAATTTGAGATGTTTGGTTCCAACCACTGTATCTTTGTGAGACGTAGAGTAGGTTGATGATGGAGGAGGAGGTATGATGGTGTGGGGGTGCTTTGCTGGTGATGTATTTAGAACTCATGGCACACAACCAGCATGGCTACCACAGCATTCTGCAGTGATACGCCATCCCATCTGGTTTGCACTTAGTGGGACTATCATTTGTTTTTCAACAGGACAATGAAGCAACACACCTCCAGGCTGTGTCAGGGCTATTTGACCAGGAAGGAGAGTGATGGAGTGCTGCATCAGATAACCTGGCCTCCACAATCACCCGATCTCAACCCAATTGAGATGCTTTGGGATGAGTTGGATCGCAGAGTGAAGGAAAAGCACTCAACAAGTTCTCAACATATGTGGGAACTCCTTCAAGACTGTTGGAAAAGCATTCCAGGTGAGCTGGTTGAGAGAATGCCAAGAATGTAAAATATATTCTGATTTGTTTACCACTTTTTTTCATATTTTTGATGTCTTCACTAATATTCTACAATGTTGAAAATAGTAAAAATAAAGAAAAACCCTGGAATGAGTAGGTGTGTCCAAACGTTTGACGGGCTCTGTAGGTGCACACGGAGAGAAAAATTTGAAGTGACAGTGACCCATGGTCAGACAGCATATACTGATCTAGGGTGTAATCATTAGTCCAACAGTTGCAAACTGTTTCTATTGGACAAATTCAGGTACTGCATGTTTATCTCATTTCGTTCTGTTTCTGCCTAATCATGCATAAACACAGTTCACCTTCATAGCAGCCACGTTGTATTCCTTCTCTCATGTACTGTATGCACTCTCCTCCTCTCACCTTTTCCCTTTGGTTGTGGAGTTCAATGCACAACAGATCAGCTGTATGTGACCAGGCAAAAAAAAAATCCAAGCCTAACCATATCATAACCGCTACACGGGTAAGAACAAATATCTAAGAGGGTCGATAGAGCAGAGGTGGTCCACTGTACCACCAGTCTTCATAAATGCAATAGAAGAAAACAGACATAGAGGCACAATAGAGATTACAATGGAACATAATCTGACCTTACTAACACCAAATTGTATCTGAGTAGACCAGTAAACCCTGGTATTATTTGTCTAGAGTTGATATGTTTTTTTGTTGGTTGCAATAACTGAACTGGCCTGAGCTTGAAAATGAAATCCAGATCATTGTGCAAACCACCCTCAATTGAGGTGTCGGTGGAGTTCAGTATATTATAGGCTAGCAGTAATACAATCACCAAAGACTCATAGCTTTTGCTCCACAACATCAATTTCTCTGTGCATGTTATCAGCACAGATCAGAACAAACATCTTGATGCCAAAGCTACAGTAATTGTAAACCACCCACTGACCATCCCAGGATGTTTTACAAGCCCATTGCTAAGTGTCAGTGGTGTCATGCCCATAGGGGGTACAAAGGCACTTGCCCCCTCAGATTTGTCCTGCTTTAAAAAATATCAGATCTTAAATCAAATTTAAAAATACTAAAATACTAAAATACTGTTCTTACTTACTGTGGAATGCAGTGTTTGGTTTCCGCCAGACATAATGGGACCCATGTCATCCCAAATGTTTACTAAAGTTTACCAAAAAGCACATGGACGTACCTGGATGATTATCAAGACTCGTTTAAGAATGTTCTTTGGACAGATGAGTCAAAAGTATAACTTTTTGGATGACATGGGTCCCATTACGCCTGGCGAAAACCAAACACTGCATTCCACAGTAAGAACCTCATACCAATGGTCAAGCATGGTGGAGGTAGTGTGATGGTTTGGGGATGCTTTGCTGCCTTAGGACCTGGACGACTTGCCTGAATAGAAGGAGCCATGTATTCTGCTCTGTATCAGAGAATTATACAGGATAATGTCAGGCAATCCGTTTGTGAGCTGAAGCTGAAGTATAGCTGGGTCATGCAGCAAGACAATGATCCAAAACCCCCAATCAACATGAAAATGGCTAAAAAGCTGTAAAACTTTTCCCTGTACATTTACAGCATTATACTGGCACCAGAGTTGCCAGCTTAATACTGTTATTTTGCTTTACAGCATTGATGCTATAACATATTTTACAGTACTATTTTCCTTACTGTAAAGATTTATTACAGCATCCTTGCTGTAAATGTACAGGGATGTTGTAACTCTTTTTAAGCAAACTCTTCAATTGACAAAACTATGATACTATATACCAGTGAGACAGTTGTACATAAAAGGCTTAAAAGTTCTTAAAATAATCAATGTGCATAATTTATTAAAATGACAATTGAACAGGTAAAGAGGTATGCTTAGATAATCTATGCAGAAAATATGCATATTTTTTTTTTTACATAGAATTAGGCTTAATGATTATGGCTCTAGATTGCAGAAAAAAGCTGATTCAGGTGTTTGAAAAATGCTAAATTCTTCAACTCCCAGAGTGGCCCAGTACCCCCCGTCCATCCTCATGTACTTCTTGCCCCCTCTAAAATAATGGGTGCATGATGCCCCTGCTAAGCGTATACTGTAAGCTTTATATTATACCCGCCTTGTTGTTTCCCTATTGTAGTTGTTGTCACGGTCGTAATCCATCAGCAGACTCTTCCACTCCCAACTACACCCCCCACCCTTCCCTTTCTTCCAGGGCTCTGTTGCCAAGGTCAACCCCCCTCCTCCATCACATTCTCAGCCGCCACAGGGGCGAATGCTCTCTCTCTCCATTTCTCTCTTTCTCTTTCTCCCTCTCTCTCCCTCTCATCATCCCTCTCTTTCTCCTTCTGCCTCTCTCTCTTCTTCTCTCTGTCTCTCTCTCCTCCTCCCTCTCTCCCTCTCTTCAAGGCTGTGTGCTTCAGCCTCTACTAAGAGCCTTGCAACTGGGCAGCGAGGCACTGTCACAGAAATGTACTGTGATGAATGGGATCAGATAGAGGAGGGAGCTGCTGAAAGAGAGCGGGAAGGGCCGAGGAGGGAGTGGAGGACAGAGATTGAGCAGGAGGAGCAGGGGGAAGTCAAGAGTGTCGAGCTTGACTTCCCCCTTCCCAGTCTATACAGTTTGTGCATACAGTGCCTTCAGAAAGTATTCACACCCCTTGACCTTTTCCTAATTTTGTTGTGTTACAGTCTGAATTTAAAATAGATTACATTTAGATTTTTGTTGTCACTGGCCTATACAAAATACCCCATAATGTCAAAGTGGAATTATGTTTTTCGAAATTTTTACAAAGGAACTAAAAATTAAAAGCTGAATTGTCTTCAGTCAATAAGTATTCAACCCCTTTGTTATGGCAAGCCTAAATACTTTCAGGAGTAAGCATTTGTTTAACAAGTCACATAAGAAGTGTGCAATAATAGTGTTTAACATTATTTTTGAATAACTACCTCATCTCTGTACCCCTCACACACAATTATCGGTAAAATCCCTCAGTCGAGCAGTGAATTTCACAACACAGATTCAACCACAAAGACCAGGGAGGTTTTCCAATGCCTCGTAAAGAAGGGCACCTATTGGTAGATGGGTTGAAATAAAAAATAAACAGACATTGAATATCCCTTTGAGCATTGTGAAGATATTACTTACACTTTGGATGGTGTATCAATACACCCAGTCACTACAAAGATACAGGCGTTCTTCATAACTCAGTTGCCGGAGAGGAAGGAAACCGCTCAGGGATTTTACCATGAGGCCTATGGTGACTTTAAAACATTAAGAGAGTTTAATGGCTGTGATAGGAGACAACTGAGTATAAATTATCAACATTGTAGTTACTCCACAATACTAACCTAATTGATAGAGTGAAAAGAAGGAAGCCTGTACAGAATAAAAATATTACAAAATATGCATCCTGTTTGCAACAAAGCACTAAAGTAACACTGCAAAAGATGTCGCAAAGCAATTTAATATTTGTCCTGAATTCAAATCAACACATTACTGAGTACCACTCTCCATATATTCAAGCATAGTGGTGGCTGTATTGTTATGGGTATGCTTGTAATTGTTAAGGTCTGGGGAGGTTTTCACACTAGACTGGAGTTGCTTACCAAGAAGACAGTGAATGTCCTGAGTGACAGAGTTACCGTTTTGACTGAAATCTACTTCAAAATATATGGCAAGACCTAAAAATGGTTGTCTAGCAAGGATCAACAACCAATTTGACAGAGCTTGAAGAATTCTGAAAAGAATAATGGGCAAATGTTGCACAATCCAGGTGTGGAAAGCTCTTAGAGACTTACCCAGAAAGAGTCAGAGCTGTATTCACCTCCAAAGGTGCTTCTACAAAGTATTGACTTGTGTTTTAATACTTATGTAAATTAGATACAGTGAAGGAAAAAGTATTTGATCCCCTGCTGATTTTGTATGTTTGCCCACTGACAAAGAAATTATCAGTCTATAATTTTAATGGTAGGTTTATTTGAACAGTGAGAGACAGAATAACAACAAAAAAATCCAGAAAAACACATGTCAAAAATGTTATAAATTGATTTGCATTTTAATGAGGGAAATAAGTATTTGACCCCCTCTCAATCAGAAAGATTTCTGGCTCCCAGGTGTCTTTTATACAGATAACGAGCTTAGATTAGGAGCACACTCTTAAAGGGAGTGCTCCTAATCTCAGTTTGTTACCTGTATAAAAGACACCTGTCCACAGAAGCAATCAATCAATCAGATTCCAAACTCTCCACCATTGCCAAGACCAAAGAGGTCTCCAAGGATGTCACGGACAAGATTGTAGACCTATACAAGGCTGAAATGGGCTACAAGACCATCGCCAAGCAGCTTGGTGAGAAGATGACAACAGTTGGTGCGATTATTCGCAAATGGAAGAAACACAAATTAACTGTCAATCTCCCTCGGCCTGGGGCTCCATGCAAGATCTCACCTCGTGGAGTTGCAATGATCATGAGAATGTTGAGGAATCAGCCCAGAACTACACGGGAGGATCTTGTCAATGATCTCAAGGCAGCTGGGACCATAGTCACCAAGAAAACAATTGGTAACACACTACGCCGTGAAGGACTGAAATCCTGCAGCGCCCACAACGTCCCCCTGCTCAAGAAAGCACAAATACATGCCCGTTTGAAGTTTGCCAATGAACATCTGAATGACAACTGGGTGAAAGTGTTGTGGTCAGATGAGACCAAAATGGAGCTCTTTGGCATCAACTCAACTCGCCGTGTTTGGAGGAGGAGGAAGGCTGCCTATGACCCCAAGAACACCATCCCCACCATCAAACATGGAGGAGGAAACATTATGCTTTGGGGCAGTTTTTCTGCTAAGGGGACAGGACAACTTCACCGCATCAAAGGGACGATGGACGGGGCCATGTACTGTCAAATCTTGGGTGAGAACCTCCTTCCCTCAGCCAGGGCATTGAAAATGGGTCGTGGATGGGTATTCCAGCATGACAATGACCCAAAACACATGGCCAAGGCAACAAAGGAGTGGCTCAAGAAGAAGCACATTAAGGTCCTGGAGTGGCCTAGCCAGTCTCCAGACCTTAATCCCATAGAAAATCTGTGGAGGGAGCTGAAGGTTCGAGTTGCCAAACGTCAGCCTCGAAACCTTAATGACTTGGAGAAGATCTGCAAAGAGGAGTGGGACAAAATCTCTCCTGAGATGTGTGCATACCTGGTGGCAACTACAAGAAACATCTGACCTCTGTGATTGCCAACAGGGGTTTTGCCACCAAGTACTAAGTCATGTTTTGCAGAGGGGTGAAATACTTATTTCCCTCATTAAAATGCAAATCAATTTATAACATTTTTGACATGCGTTTTTCTGTATTTTTTTGTTGTTATTCTGTCTCTCACTGTTCAAATAAACCTACCATTAAAATGATAGACTGATCATTTCTTTATCAGTGGGCAAACGTACAAAATCAGCAGGGGATCAAATACTTTTTTCCCTCACTGTATTTCTGTATTTAATTTTTTTTTAAATGAAAACATTTTTAAAATCATGTTTTTACTTTGTCATTGTGTGGTATTGTGTGTAGATGGGTGAGATTTTTATTTTTATTTGAATTCAATCTGTAACTGTTTATTTTGAGAAATACTGCACTAAACAGCTTATCTTACATTAATTCTGACTATTTTGAGGAAGTGTTTCTGGCTATGTTGATGCTACGGTGGCTCAAGAGGGACAAGCAACAGTAACCCCTCCTGTCTCAGCCTCCAGTATTTATGCTGCAGTAGTTTATGTGTCGGGGGGCTAGGGTCAGTCTGTCACATCTGGAGTATTTCTCTTGTCTTTTCCGGTGTCCTGTGTGAATTTAAATATGCTCTCTCTAATTCTCTCTTTCTCTCTTTCTTTCTTTCTCTCTCTCGGAGGACCTGATCCCTAGGACCATGCCTCAGGACTACCTGGCTTGATGACTCCTTGCTGTCCCCAGTTCACCTGGCCGTGCTGCTGCTCCAGTTCCAACTGTTCTGCCCGCAGCTATGGAATCCTGACCTGTTCACCGGACGTGCTACCTGTCCCAGACCTGCTGTCCCAGACCTGCTGAAACCCTGACCTATTCACCGGACGTGCTACCTGTCCCAGACCTGCTGTTTTCAACTCTCTAGCGACAGCAGGAGCGGTAGAGATACTCTCAAAGATCGGCTATGAAAAAGCCAACTGACACTTACTCTTGTGTTACTGACTTGTTGCACCCTCGACAACTACTATGATTATTATTATTTGACCATGCTGGTCATTTATGAACATTTGAACATCTAGGCCATGTGCTGTTATAATCTCCACCTGGCACAGCCAGAAGAGGACTGGCCACCCCTCATAGCCTGGTTCCTCTCTAGGTTTCTTAATAGGTTTTGGCCTTTCTAGGGAGTTTTTCCTAGCCACCGTGCTTCTACACCTGCATTGGTTGCTGTTTGGGGTTTTAGGCTGGGTTTCTGTACAGCACCTTGAGATATCAGCTGATGTAAGAAGGGCTATATAAATAAATTTGATTTGATTTGATTTGATTAATAATTGCGGCTTTTCAAGCAAAGGTCTTTAGGGAGTATGCGAGCACAGACGTTCGCTTTGCCTAGTCAAGTTCTGCTAGGAGCCAACCGAACACATGTATGCGGACCCCCTATGAAGAAAAGGGGACAGAGTGAGAGAGGAGGAAAATATGAGAAAGGGAAGGGTGAGGAAGAGCTAGACTGTGAGAAAGGAAGAATAGGTCAAAGAGAGAGGGAGTAGAGGGAAGGGTCATGCAAGGGAGAGGAACGGTTTGAGTGTGCAGAGAGGCAGATAAAGACAGAAACAGCAACATCCATTGAGGGAAGGAATCGAAGTAGAGATGAGGAGAGGAGGTAAAGAGAGGGAATAGGAGATCACTGCAAAGCAGACGTACAGAAGTACAGAGAGAGTGAGTGAGCGAGGGGGAAGGAGGTGGCAGAGAGAGAGAAGAAAATGGGAGTGAGCTTTAATGTAAACCTTCTGTCTCCTTGACAGGTTCTATATTTCGCCCTGCCGTGTAAATTTATTTTCTTGCAGTGCTCTACTGTCTCTGTCTCTCTCTGGTGTTGTGCATGCACAGTGAACACACAAGCACCCTGAGATTTGAGAGCTCAAATAAATCACCCAGTGCAATCAAACGTCCAGGAAAGGCAACCTCTAAGCGGAGGATGAAATAGAGACAGCCTGTGTGTCAGTCTCTCTGCCTCCTGGAGGCCAGGATTATGACACAGGTTTAGTAGGATGGCAGGACATGGACCTGACCTCTCATCGTTTACATTTCTAGATAGATTTTCCACCTAATTAATTTTGTATTAATGCCATGTTAGCGAATTTCTCTCTGCCTGTGGCACAGAGCTGGGGAGGGTACAGTGTGTGGGCAGGGTGTGCCAGGAGCTTTGAGGTGCTTGCATTATAGAGAAAGAGAGACAGACAGAGAGAATGGAGGGAGGGAGAGGGAGAGTGAGAGAATAAAGATTCTTTTGAATGAAAGTACTTAAAAAATGTAAGGAGAGAAAAGGAGAGAGGTAGAGTGAATTGAATGAGAGAGGGAGAGAAGAGGAGAGAGGTAGAGTGAATTGAATGAGAGAAGAGGAGAGAGGTAGAGTGAATTGAATGAGAGAGGGAGAGAAGAGGAGAGAGGTAGAGTGAATTGAATGAGAGAAGAGGAGAGAGGTAGAGTGAATTGAATGAGAGAGGGAGAGAAGAGGAGAGAGGTAGAGTGAATTGAATGAGAGAAGAGGAGAGAGGTAGAGTGAATTGAATGAGAGAGGGAGAGAAGAGGAGAGAGGTAGAGTGAATTGAATGAGAGAGGGAGAGAAGAGGAGAGAGGTAGAGTGAATTGAATGAGAGAGGGAGAGAAGAGGAGAGAGGTAGAGTGAATTGAATGAGCGGGAGAGAAGAGGAGGACATCTGTCACTCTCTTTGCTGTTCCTCTGTGAGCGACACTTTGATGTTGGAGCAGAGGGAGCCCGGAGCTTATTCTTATTATGTGCTTAATCTGAGGATAAAACGCCATCCAGTCGAGGGGCAAAAAGTAAATATTAAACAACACTGTTTCACTCATTTGGGAGGTTGGTAACACTCTACATTAAGGTGCCCCCTATTACTATGTAACTAACACAGTAATAAATGTGTTAACAACATAGTAGTTACAGAGGTTTTACTTTGTAATTACATGATGGTAGGATTGTGCGGAATCAGTTATTACTAACACAGTAATAAATGTGTTAACAACATAGTAGTTACAGAGGTTTTACTTTGTAATTACATGATGGTAGGATTGTGCAGAATCAGTTATTACACAATTGGAACAAGGAATGTGTAATTACACATTCACGTGCTGAACGTTATTCTGCATTTGTAACTACTGATGTTATTACATACTATTTTGTTCCACTATGTAACTAATGTTTTGTAATTACACATTTGAAAGTCATCTGTGATTTACTATGTTAATAACGCTAACCACAATATGACCTTGTTATATGTAACTACAAGGTGCCACTACCATCTAATCCACATGTAATATCAGGGTTGATAAATAGACTAGGACCTGGTGACAACAATTGTAACAAGGCACATCCTGTCATTAACTACTGGTCATTTTCTATTTGTTTATTTCTATGTTATGACCTGGCTCAAAGCCTATATCGAATTAAGAGGAATGTAAGAACAATGTGGCTACATAGGATATACTTGTAATTATCATGTACTTACCAAGGAGCAAGCAACTTAATGTACAATGAAACCAAATATGGGCTAACTTTTAGAATTACTATGTAGTTACAATATAACAACCTTCGTAAACAATAGGCTAACCAGGAGAAAGTATGAGACAGGAGAACATTACCTATAACAACCCTTTAGTACTTGCATGCAATCTTTAACAACCAACTTTGTAATTACAATGTTGTTACATGGGATATACATGTATTTACAATGTACTTACCCAGGAGCAAGCAACTTAATGTAAAGTGAATGTAACAACCTTTGCAGAGAACAGGCTAACCCGGAGAAATAAGACGACAAGAGAACATTTCTCTTTTCTAGGTCGAAGCCCTTAGATAGCAATATCCACTAAGCTAACACATGGAATTGTTTTAAGATGGTCATAGAATGGATCATCTAGCCATTTCATTTGGATTTGTTTTTTACCCCTTTAGGTATAAAAGAATATGTGAAAATGATTTAATGAAACATTGAATTTGGCCTTTACTGCGTTAGCCCATAGAAATGCATTGAATAACACATTTTTACATGGCAAAACAGACAGCCCAAAAATAAATAATAAGGAATAAGGTTTTGAAGTGTCTGTCCTCTAGCTGAGAGATATAAGAACACTCTGGGGTTTTTAGACCCATGTTTCATCACGTTATCCGTGGCACATTTTACACCCCACATACTTTTAGCAATTTTTACAGCCTGATACTGGGATTCCTTCAGACAACTCCCCTGAAACTTGTCTCGCCTTTAGATATTGGTGGCATGTTATGTCATTTGTAACTCCAACGGTTTGGTCTGGACTGTCGGTTTTGTGAGAAGACCTCTTCGAAATAAGGACATCCAGGACAAAGAGTTCAGGCGACATTTGTAAAACATTTGGATGTCATACAACACTGTTGTGTTCATGAGAGTCTCATCTTTCAATGGTAGTGACTTTGAAGTCAGAAGCTTACACACACCTTAGCCAAATACATTTAAACTCAGTTTTTCACAATTCATGACATTTAAGCCTAGTAAAAATTCCCTGTCTTAGGTCAGTTAGGATCACCACTTTATTTTAAGAATGTGAAATGTCATAATAATAGTAGAGAGAATGATTTTTTTCAGCTTTTATTTCTTTCATCACATTCCCAGTGGGTCAGAAGTTTACATACACTCAATTAGTATTTGGTACCATTTCCTTTAAATTGTTTAACTTGGGTCAAACGTTTCGGGTAGCCTTCCACAAGCTTCCCACAATAAGTTGGGTGAATTTTGGCCCATTCCTCCTGACATACCTGGTGTAACTGAGTCAGGTTTGTAGGCCTCCTTGCTCGCACACGCTTTTTCAGTTCTGCCCACAAATTTTCTATAGGATTGAGGTCAGGGCTTTGTGATGGCCACACCAATACCTTGACTTTGTTGTCCTTAAGCCATTTTGCCACAACTTTGGAAGTATTCTTGGGGTCATTGTCCATTTGGAAGACCCATTTACGACAAAGCTTTAACTTCCTGACTGATGTCTTGAGATTTTGCTTCAATATATCCACATAATTGTCCTGCCTCATGATGCCATCTATTTTGTAAAGTGCACCTGTTCCCTCCTGCAGCAAAGCACCTCCACAACATGATGCTGCCACCCCGTGCTACACGGTTGGGATGGTGTTCTTCGGCTTGCAAGCCTCCCCCCTTTCCCTCCAAACATAACGATGGTCATTATGGCCAAACAGTTCTATTTTTGTTTAATCAGACCAGAGGACATTTCTCCAAAAAGTACGATCTTTGTCCCCATGTGCAGTTGCAAACCGTAGTCTGGCTTTTTTATGGCAGTTTTGGAGCATTGGCTTCTTCCTTGCTGAGCGGCCTTTTAGGTTATGTCGATATAGGACTCATTTTACTGTGGATATAGATACTTTTGTACCTGCTTCCTCCAGCATCTTCACAAGGTCCTTTGCTGTTATTCTGGGATTGATTTGCACTTTTCGCACCAAAGTACGTTCATCTCTAGGAGACAGAATGTGTTCCTTCCTGAGCGGTATGACGGCTGCGTATTCCCATGGTGTTTCTACTTGCGTACTATTGTTTGTACAGATGAACGTGGTACCTTCAGGCGTTTTGAAATTTCTCCCAAGGATGAACCAGACTTGTGGAGGTCTACAATTGTTTTCACTGAGGTCTTGGCTGATTTCTTTTGATTTTCCCATGATGTCAAGCAAAGAGGCACTGAGTTTGATGGTAGGCCTTGAAATACATCTACAGGTACACCTCCAGTTGACTCAAATGATATAAATTTAGCCTATCAGAAGCTTCTAAAGCCATGACATCATTTTCTGGAATTTTCCAAGCTGTTTAAAGGCACAGTCAACTTAGTGTATGTAAACGTCTGACCCACTGGAATTGTGATACAGTGAAATAAGTGAAATAATCTGTGTGTGGCAGGGTAGCCTAGTGGTTAGAGCATTGGACTATCAACCGAAAGGTTGCAAGTTCAAATCCCTGAGCAGACATTGTACAAATCTGTCGTTCTGCCCCTAACCCACTGTTCCTAGGCTGTCATTGAAAATAAGAATTTCTTCTTAACTGACTTGCCTAGTTAAATAAATAAAGGTGTGTAAACAATTGTTGGAAAAATTACTTGTGTCATGCACAAAGTAGATGTCCTAACTGACTTACCAAAACTATAGTTTGTTAACAAGAAATTTGTGGAGTGGTTGAAAAATGAGTTTTAATGAGTCCAACCTAAATGTATGTAAACTTCCGTCTTCAACTGTACATTTGCGTGGGTTTTGTACTGCCCCCCTCCTTGGAATTGAACCCACAATCCTGGCGTTGCAAGTATCATGCTCTACCAACTGAGCCACACAGGAAAATATCATTTTAACCGTGTAAACTCGAGTTTTATTACAACCCTAGAAACGTTTATTAACTAAGTGGGAAGCGTGTTGACATTAGGCTTCCAGTGCATAGCTAGCCATATAGCTAACTAGCTACATTAGTGAATGATGGGGAAATGCTAGCTAGCTTTACCACCTTGTGTTTTTACTAACTAAAATAGTTATTGGTTTGAGTCTGAAATGGGGAATTGAATTTGAATAGTTTGAATATGAATCTTTGTCAAATCCATTAAAGAAAAAATTTTATCCTGTCTCCTGTCAAATCCATCCAACTGAAAAATGTTCTCCTGTCTCCTTATTTCTCCTGGTTAGCCTATTGTCCTCAAAGGTTGTTACGTTGTAACTACATAGTAATTATAAAGGTTTCTTGATAGTTATAAGTATAAGTAAGTATATCCTATGTAACTTTATTGTTCTTACATTACACTTGATTCAGTATAGCCTTTGAACCAGGTCATAACATAGAAATAAACAAATAGAAAATGACTGGTAGTTAATGACAGGATGTGGATTAAATAGTAGTTGCACCTTGTAGTTACATGTAACAAGGTCAGATTTTGGTTTGAGTTATTAGCATGGTGACTTTCAAAACTGTAATAACGTCAGTAGTTGCACATGTGTAATAACTTTCTGCAATGAGTGTGTAATTATACATTCCTTGTTCCAATTGTGTAAAAACGAATTCTGCAATAATCCTATTACCATGTAATGACACAGTAAAACCTATGTAACTACTATGCTGTTAACACATTTATTACTGTGTTAGTTACATAGTAACATGGGGCTTAATGTAAAGTGAGGCCTTTCAGAGTCTAACTTCCTTTCAGAATTGAAAAGGGAAAATATTAAATAACAGCTATTACAATGAATCCCCATTTGTATGGATCAGATTCTTTTTTGGAAGCCAGGCAAACAGATATCTCCTATCCACGCCTAAAAGACTATTAGTGCTGACATTGTGTCATGCAACCCCTACTCTCCAGCTTGGGTCCTGTCAGCTAATGACTCTGTGCCCTGCTGTTCATACAGACCCATTTATACCAAACCAGGGCGTATCATCTCTCCAGAGAGAGGAGAGGGGGATGGGGGCTCAATTCTGGTAATATTCTCAGTTTCAGTAACCCAATTGACCCCTACATTCCCTTCAAAGGCACAAAATGAGTCAGCTCCACAGACATAAAATGTAATAAAAATCTGTACTTGCAGACCTTGCCAATTGAACAGGCTCTTGTGTCAGTCAATACTCTCGTGAAGATGAAAATAAATAAATGATGCTTTCATGATAACTAGATTATGTCTGAGAAGCACCAGTTTAGTCTGGAATCAACATACAGAGGAATCTTATGATTGTTACTCATTTTCAAATTAAAGTTTGTTTATATTGACCTTTTGAAATGAGTACCCCAAAAGACCACTATTATCGGAGCAAATTTGTGGATAGTTTATGTAGGTCATATAAATAAATTGATCATATTATGAGTTTTTCCAATTAGTGCTCTGACTTTACCCTGAAAGCAAGCCTTGAGCAAGTGGGAATTGTTCACATGTAAACTAAAATGCAAAGGACATTTTTGGAAATACTGATAAGCGATCCCATTAAAAACTTTTTTTTTATACTTCCCCCTGGATAATTTATTTCCTTATCTGACACTTAACACTTGTCAACACCCCCTCTAAAATAATACAGATAACTCCTGATTATGCATGCCTGTTTCAAAAGATATTGACTATTACTATGCACCATAGTGTAAACACCATAGCCGTGGGAAGTAGGGGTGCTGAGGGTGCTGCAGCACCCCCTGAAAAATCAGAATGATAAAATATATATATATATTTTTTTAAATAAAAAAATCTCACAAAAGTAGTGCACTGGGCCTTTACTAGTCCTGTATTAGTGGACCGATACAGCCATCTGTTGAGTGGGCTATGTTTATTTTTTATGTGATAAATGTATATCTTCACAAATGTAGTGTACTGGGCCTTTACTAGTCCTGTATTAGCGACTGATAGCCGTCTGTAGTGCGGAACCGTACACGGATCCGTCTGCATCATATTCTAGTCCTATATTTGTCAAGCATGTAATTTCAATGATGAAGATAAGGACAGCGAAACGTATTTCATTTAACTGTTGAAAGCGAGGAAGGAATGAAGCAACAGAGAGAGAACGAGGAGGTAACATAATATGCACGTTACACAACATATATATTATGAAAGGTACTTATGAGTCAGCCTGCTGCCCGCACTCATGCGTCAGCCCATAGTCTCTCTGCCCCATGGAAAAATGTGTAGAACTGCAGGAACTTTAAAACGTACATGTTTCTCTCCGCCGTCAAGAGGAGAGGCTAGAGACGGCCCTGCCAGGAGGGTTTCCAAAACCTCAACTGTATGTGTAGCCCTGACACACACAGACATTCCTGTACCATTGTTGTCTCTTCAGAAAGTTGGTTTATTTTTGGTAAATTACACATTACTCTTTGAATAAACCATGATGATAAATAAAAACAAAGTGTGAACCAAAAACTAACGTGACCAGGTAAATTTTTTCACTGGCACCCTTGCGACCAATTAAAAAGGTGTGTTTCACTGCCAAGTCAAACAGTCACAAGTGCAACTATTTTGGCAGCAGTATCAAACCCTGGAGAGCGAGAGGGTAAGACTGGGTGATAGAGTGAATGAGAAAGTATGTAAAGGAATGACTGAGTGAGAGAATTTGTATCCTCTGTGTACTCTACCCTTTGAATTCCATCTCACACCTGTTCCACTGGAGGCCTATCTGGCATTGCCTCTTGCTCTCGTGTCCCTTGTGTGTGTGTAAGAGAGATTGAGGGACAGAGAGGAGGGAGAGAGAATTTGGACTGGAGTTTGGAGGACTTGAAACTTTGACATGCTAAATCTCTGAATCAGCACACGCACGCAGGCAGGCAGGCAGGCAGGCAGACAGACAGGCAGGCAGGCAGGCAGGCAGGCAGGCAGGCAGGCAGGCAGGCAGGCAGGCAGGCAGGCAGGCAGACAGACAGGCAGACAGACAAATCCTGAGCGTAATTCCGTTTCTCTGAACCAGTAGCCCAAAAATGAAAAACCTGGTAGAGAATACAATGTATTGCTGCTAATGCCAAAAAACAATTAGGACCAGTCTAATTAGTCTTCCTGTTCCTGATTGGGTTTTATTATTGTAAAAATGAAGTGATGTTGGAAATTACAGCAGTGTGGGATTGATTGAGCAGGTAAAATAGTGAGCATGTCCCTCATCTTCTTTGTGTGAGTATTTTATGTTTTAATGATTGTAATGTGTGGTACCGTCTGCTGACTGGCACAGATCCAGATTATGGAATCAGCTCCTCTGTCTAGTTTGCCGTTATTTAAAGAGAACAATCAGCTTCGATACGTGGCAGCAACGTTACACAGAAAACACAATGCACTGCAAAGTGCTTCAGAGATCCATTAAGCCCATTTTGTTCAGTAGCTATGCCTCATACTGACCATGCCGCTGACACTTCAAACCGGTCCAGACAAATGGAGTTGATCTAAATGGCGTCGTCACAATCATCTGCGTCAATTGAGTACACTGCCGAAAAAATGCCCATTCTATTTTCCTTTATTGCATACTTTCTCATATTCCAACCAGGTTTAAATGTTCTGTGTGAATTTGAATGGATGTGGGTGCTGGGTGGCTGGTTAGTAGGTGGTGGAAGTGAATGCATTAATGTGTTTCCTCTACATTTCCACTGACACAGGCTGCTACAGACAGAGCGTCACAGGCTCTGACCAAAAGTAGTGGACCATATTCAGTTTATTTAAATACCAATGACCAAAACTAAAGTGCATTACACAGAGAGTGAATAGGGCGTGTGTCATTTGGTCTGGTCTGCCGTCTCCCCACAGTGTTGGAGCTGTGGACGCTGTACTCAGAGTTCTAGACGGGAAGGGGCCTGGTGATGAATCCCTTCCCCATAGCAGAGTGACGTGGCCGGGCTGGGTGACGCATGGTCCCTGTATTTGCAGGAGATCAGGAGCCTGGATGCCCATTTCACCCAATTACCCCAACAAGCCCCTGGAGATAAATAACCAATCTCATTATGGAGATGGGGCTCCAAGGAGCCAACAGGGCTTGTATCAGTTTGGTTAAATGACTTTCCTTGTTCTGGAGGCACTGTGCATGTGTATTAAAGTTTCCAAGTATACCATCTAAATGCCCACATAGGTAACAGATGTTTTGCTGACAAGCTTGACGGGTATAAATAGTAAATTCATTAATTAAAATGGATCAGTTCCTGTAACATTATACATGTCTGGCATTTACAGACACACACACATACACCACACCAAATAAATATGAACTAGATCGAATAAATTGTAAATTGTGATGATGAAATTTATGAGAAAAGTCTCTCTGAATACTCATTATCATGGCTACACCTACTCAATATTACCATGCAAATTCAAAACATTTCCTTATGAGCTAAAACAAACCTCTGATTTTGTGCAGGAAAAAGAGCATGTCAGTGGGGCAACTAAGGGCAGTATAGAGCAGGGGATCCCAATCTGTTCATGACAAACTGTTCACACCCCTCTTGTTGTTGGAGAGAATTTTGCAGGTTTAAAGCTTATTTCCTGCAATTTTACACATTTTGTCATGAGGTGCATAGAACATTTAACAGTTTTAACATAAAATGTCTTGCAATTCTATACATTGCTAATGTGTATCCATGTGATATTTGTGTGACAAAAAATGTAAACAGTATCTACAGTACCGGTCAAAAGTTTTAGAACACTTACTCATTCAAAGGTTTTTCTTTATTTTTACTATTTTCTACATTATCAGAATAATAGTGAAGACATCAAAACTATGAAATAACACATATGGAATCATGTAGTAACCAAAAAAGTGTTAAACAAATCAAAATGTATTCTGTATTTGAGATTCTTTAAATAGCCACTGTTGTGTCTCTGACTAATTAAATGAGATGACAGGCTATTTTATCAAATCAATTATCTCATGTTTAATTGATTACTTGATTTTAACCTGTTAGGGTATAGGGGGCAGTATTTTCACGGCTGGATAAAAAAATGTACCCGATTTAATCTGGTTACTAATCCTACCCAGTAACTACAATATGCATATACTTATTATATATGGATAGAAAACACCCTAAAGTTTCTAAAACTGTTTGAATGGTGTCTGTGAGTATAACAGAACTCATTTGGCAGGCAAAACCCTGAGACAGATTCTGACAGGAAGTGGATACCTGATGTGTTGAATTGACTTTAAGCCTATACCATTGAAAAACAAAGGGGCTGAGGAATGTTTTGGCACTTCCTATTGCTTCCACAAGATGTCCCCAGCCTTTACAAAGTGTTTTGAGTCTTCTACAGTGAGATCTGACCGAAGAAGAGCCTTGGAACGTGATGGCCCATTAGACACCTGGCGCGCGAGTTGATGGTGGGTACTCTCATTCCGAAACGTTTTAAAAGAGAACCCAATGGTCCGCCTTGAATTTTATTCATGTTCTGGTTAAAAAAGGCCCTAATGATTTATGCGATACAACGTTTGACATGTTTGAACGAACGTAAATATATTTTTTCCGTTCGTGAAGTGAAGTCCGGCTGGCTTAGATCATGTGCTAACAACACGGAGGTTTTTGGACATAAATGATGAGCTTTTTTGAACAAAACTACATTCGTTATGGACCTGGGATTCTTTGGAAGTGACATCTGATGAAGAGAATCAAAGGTAATGGATTATTTACATAGTATTTTCGATTTTAGATCTCTCCAACATGGCGGTTAGTCTGTATCGCAATGCGTATTTTTCTGGGCGCAGTGCTCAGATTATTGCAAAGTGTGATTTCCCAGTAAGGTTAATTTTAAATCTGGCAAGTCCATTGTGTTCAAGAGATGTAAATCTATAATTCTTTGAATGACAATATAATATTTTACCAATGTTTTCTAATATTAATTAATTATTTTGTTGTCATGACTTGACTGCCGGTATTGGAGGGAAACGATTTCCTGAACATCAACGCCATAGTAAAACGCTGTTTTTAGATATAAATATGAACTTGATAGAACTAAAAATGCATGCATTGTCTAACATAATGTCCTACGAGTGTCATCTGATGGAGATTGTAAAAGGTTAGTGCATAATTTTAGCTGATTTTATGGTTTTGGTGACGCCTGTCTTTGAATCGACAATACATTACACACAGCTATTGTCAATGTACTCTCCTAACATAACCTAACTTTATGCTTTCCCCGTAAAACCTTTTTGAAATCGGACAACGTGGTTAGATTAAGGAGATGTTTATCTTTCAAAGGGTGTAAGTTAGTTGTATGTTTGAGAAATTTGAATTTTGACATTTATTTGGTTTCAAATTTGCCGCTCTTGAAATGCACCTGCTGTTGATAGGGTGCGCCACGGGTGGCACGCTAACGTCCCACATAGCCCCAAGAAGTTAAAAGCAAGCATATATGTCACAAAAACCAAAACCACAACTAAATGCAGCACTAACCTTTGATGATCTTCATCAGATGACACTCCTAGGACATTATGTTATAGAATACATGCATGTTTTGTTCAATCAAGTTCATATTTATATCAAAAACCAGCTTTTTACATTAGCATGTGATGTTCAGAACTAGCATACCCACCGAAAACTTCCGGTGAATTTACTAAATTACTCATGATAAACGTTGACAAAATACATAACAATTATTTTAAGAATTATAGATACAGAACTCCTTTATGCAAACGATATGTCAGATTTTAAAATAGCTTTTCATCGAAAGCACATTTTGCAATATTCTGAGTACATAGCTCGGCCATCACAGGCTAGCTAATTTGACACCCACCAAGTTTGGGGCTCACTAAACTCAGAATTACTATTAGAAAAATTGGATTACCTTTGCTGTTCTTCGTCAGAATGCACTCCCAGGACTTCTACTTCAACAACAAATGTTGTTGTGGTTCCAAATAATCCATAGTTATATCCAAATACCTCCGTTTTGTTTGTGCGTTCAGGTCACTATCCGAAGGGTAACGCGCGAGCGCATTTTGTGATCAAAAAATTCAAAATATTCCATTACCGTACTTAGAAGAATGTCAAACGCTGTTTAAAATCAATTTGTATGGTATTTTTCTCGTAAAATAGCGCTAATATTCCAACTGGACAACGTTGTACTCATTCAAAGACTGAAAGATAAAAATGGAGAAGTCTCGTGAACGCACATCTCAGTCTCACTGTCCCCAGGCAGGCCACTTACAAACTCTGCTGCTGTACTTTGCCCAGAGACAGGAGACACGTCATTCCACTTTCTGAACGCTTTAGAGAGCCAATGGAAGCCTTAGAAAGTGTCACGTTACAGCACAGATGCTGTAATGTTGATAGAGATGCAACAGAAGGACAACAAATTGTCAGACAGGGCACTTCCTGCATTGAATCTTCTCAGGTTTTGGCCTGCCATATGAGTTCTGTTATACTCACAGACACCATTCAAACAGTTTTAGAAACTTTAGAGTGTTTTCCATCCAAATCTACTAATTATATGCATATTTTCATTTCTGGGTAAGAGTAGTAACCAGTTTAAATCAGGTAAATTTTTTATCCGGCCGTGAAAATACTGCCCCCTAGCCCCAACAGGTTAAGGAGAAGTGTCTCTTTAAAATGGTGTAAAATAGTCGTATGTTTGAAAAATTTTAATTATTGGATTTCTGAGGTTTTGTATTTCGCGCCACGCTGTTCCATTGGATATTGGCTTTGTTCGCTAGCGGAACGTCTGTCCTCAACAGGTTTTAAGTACCAACGGACACTTTCAACTGGTTGAGAAAAGGAAAGTTTGTTCCATTCCCTGACCTTTTGATGTTACCATACTTTCTCTGCGGTAACAAAGGGCTTTCCAAGAGTCCGTTCTGTAGAGTGGAGAGAGAAGGGGGAAAGGTATTTATGGGGGGGGGGGTCATAAACCTCACCCTACAGGGCAACGTCATGACACCACCCTTTGCCTTGATGACAGCTTTGCACACTCTTGGCATTCTCTCAACCAGCTTCGCCTGGAATGCTTTCCTAACAGTCTTAAAGGAGTTTCCACATATGCTGAGCACTTTATGGCTGCTTTTCCTTCACTCTGCGGTCCGACTCATCCCAAAACATGTCAATTTGGTTGAGGTCGGGTGATTGTGGAGGCCAGGTCATCTGATGCAGCACTCCGTCACTCCCTTTCTTGGTCAAATAGCCCTTACACAGCCTGGAGGTGTGTTGGGTCATTGTCCTGTTGAAAAATCAATGACACCTGGTGAAAGGTATGATCCCTTATGATGTCACTTATCCCACTAAGTGCAAAGCAGAAGGGATGGCGTATCACTGCAGAATGCTGTGGTAGCCATGCTGGTTAAGTGTGCCTTGAATTCTAAATAAATCACTGACAGTGTCACCAGCAAAGCACCATCACACCTCCTTGTCCATGCTTCATTTGGGAACCACACATGAGGAGATCATCTGTTCACCCACACCACGGCGGTTGGAACCAAAAATCTAAAATATTGACTCCAGACCAAAGGACAAATTTCCATAGGTCTAATGTCCATTGCTCGTGTTTCTTGGCCCACGCAAGTCTCTTCTTCTTATTGGTGTCCTTTAGTAATGTTTTTTTTTCAGCAATTCGACCATGAAGGCCTGATTCTCCTCTGAACAGTTGCTGTTGAGATGTGTCTGTTACAGAAGCATTTATTTGAACTCTCATGAACTTATCCACTGCAGCAGAGGTAATTCTGGGTCTTCCATTCCTGTGGCGGTCCTCACGAGAGTCAGTTTCATCATAGCGTTTGATGGTTTTTGCAACTGGACTTGAAGAAACTTTCAAAGTTCTTAACATTTTCCATTATCGACTGACCTTCATGTCTTAAAGTAATGATGGACTGTAATTTCTCTTTGAGCTGTTCTTGCCATAATATGGACTTGGTTTTTTACCAAATAGGGCTATCTTCTATATACCCCCCCTCCCCACCTTGTCAAAACAACTGATTGGCTCAAATGCTTTAACCTGTTTGATCTAGGGGGCAGTATTGAGAATTTTGGAAAAAAATATGTGCCCATTTTTAACTGCCTCCTACACCAACTCAGAAGCTAGAATATGCATATTATTGTTCAGGTTTGGATAGAAAACACTCTGAATTTTCTAAAACAGTTTGAATGGTGTCTGTAAGTATAACAAAACTCATATTGCAGGCAAAAACCTGTGAAAAATAGATTTAAAAAAAAGTGAATTTTGTGACTGTACTATTTAGTGTCATTGTTTTATAGATACCATAGTGAGAAAGGATTCAGTTCGCAACTCCTACGGATTCCACTAGATGTCAACGATCTTTATAAAGTTGTTTGAAGCATCTGTGATGAATACAGACCGAATTAGAATGCTTGTAAGTTGACACGTCATCACTTCATTTTTTGCGCCTGCGCATAAATCTGAGAAGAGTGTCTTTGTCATAATCGTTTATTCTAGACACTTGATAGGTTGTGTGAAAATATTACTGATGTTTACTGATGTTTCACGTTAAAAATGGACCAAAAGATTCATGCTAAACAACGTTTGACATGTTTGAACAAACGTAAATAGATTATTTACTAGGTTTTTTTTAGCTTTTCGGCGTGACTTTACACAACCCACCACGTTTTGTGGGAGCCTACTAAACGCTAACTATTTGGTGTTATTTGGACATAAATTATGAACTTTGTCAAAAGAAACCACATTTGTTCTGGACCTGGGATCCCTGGCAGCGCCTTCTGATGGAGATAATCAAAGGTAAGGGGATATTTACAATGTTATTATCGATATTAGAAGATGCTAACTGTATAGCTTAGCTTATAGCTTAGCTTATTGTTAATAGCATAGTACCACGTTTATTGCAAAATGTGATTTCCCAGTAAAGTTATTTTGAGATCTGGCCATTCGGTAGCAATTACGAGATGATAATATATTATTCTTTGAATGACAATATTATAATTTACCAATGTTTTCGAATAGTAATTCCGTGATTTGTAATGCTGGATTCACTGGGAGCATTCGAGCCGAAAAAAATTCTGAATTTCACCGCGACTGTAAATGCTGTTTTTGGATATAAATATGAACTTGATGGAACTAAAAATGCATGTATTGTATAACATAATGTCCTATGAGTGTCATCTGATGCAGATTGTCAAAGGTAAGTGCATAATTCTAGCTAGTTTTCTGTCTGTTGATGCCCTTCTTTGAATTGGCTAAACTTTACACACAGCTATTGTCAATGTACTCTCCTAACATAACCTAACTTTATGCATTCTCCGTAAAGCCTCTGAAAATCGGACAGCGTGGTTAGATTTAGGAGATATATCTTTCAAATGGAGGAAAATAGTTGATTATTTGATTATTTGAAATGATTACTCTTGCAGTTTTGAATTCCCCGCCATGGTCACATGACAATGAATCCCAATACCGGGATAAGATCGGGATAAGATCCTCAACAGGACATTCCACAAATTAACTTTTAGGAAGGCACACCTGATAATTGAAATGCATCCCAGGTGACTACCTCATGAAGCTGGGTGAGAGAATGCCAAGAGTGTGCAAAGCTGTCATCAAGGCAAAGGGTGGCTATTTTGATTTGTTGTTTTATGGTTACTACGTGATTCCATATGTGTTATTTCTTAGTTTTGATGTCTTCACTATTATTCTACAATGTAGACAATAGTAAAATAACAAAACGTTAGCTGATATGGGCTAGTTGATCTGTACATTTCTGACAAGTTATAAATAGCTCTCTAAGGTGTGCAATGACTGACATGGCAAGAGGAACTGATGATGCACTACCCAATTTCAAAATTGCACCTTGTGTGTTCTACTACTACAACTTTCAAGAGTAAGTTTAAAACCGGACTGAGTTCCTTTAAAAGGGCGCTATCCCTGATGCATTGAAACTCATTTAAAAAATATAATAATGAAACTTTATGCGACACCTTTTAGAGTGCGAACCCATTACACATTTTTGTTTGTCTGAATTTGCGGGTTTTACGTACCAGCAAAGCTTCTGGGAGAGCGGGATGGTTCTCTTTTGCAAAGTTTAGAGCTTGTCAGTGAAATACACTGCTCAAAAAAATAAAGGGAACACTTAAACAACACATCCTAGATCTGAATGAAAGAAATAATCTTATTAAATACTTTTTACTTTACATAGTTGAATGTGCTGACAACAAAATCACACAAAAATAATCAATGGAAATCCAATTTATCAACCCATGGAGGTCTGGATTTGGAGTCACGCTCAAAATTAAAGTGGAAAACCACACTACAGGCTGATCCAACTTTGATGTAATGTCCTTAAAACAAGTCAAAATGAGGCTCAGTAGTGTGTGTGGCCTCCACGTGCCTGTATGACCTCCCTACAACGCCTGGGCATGCTCCTGATGAGGTGGTGGAAGGTCTCCTGAGGGATCTCCTGCCAGACCTGGACTAAAGCATCCACCAACTCCTGGACAGTCTGTGGTGCAACATGGCGTTGGTGGATGGAGCGAGACATGATGTCCCAGATGTGCTCAATTGGATTCAGGTCTGGGGAACGGGCGGGCCAGTCCATAGCATCAATGCCTTCCACTTGCAGGAACTGCTGACACACTCCAGCCACATGAGGTCTAGCATTGTCTTGCATTAGGAGGAACCCAGGGCCAACCGCACCAGCATATGGTCTCACAAGGGGTCTGAGGATCTCATCTCGGTACCTAATGGCAGTCAGGCTACCTCTGGCGATCACATGGAGGGCTGTGGGGCCCCCCAAAGAAATGCCACCCCACACCATGACTGACCCACCGCCAAACCGGTCATGCTGGAGGATGTTGCAGGCAGCAGAACGTTCTCCACGGCGTCTCCAGACTCTGTCACGTCAGTCACGTGCTCAGTGTGAACCTGCTTTCATCTGTGAAGAGCACAGGGCACCAGTGGCGAATTTGCCAATCTTGGTGTTCTCTGGCAAATACCAAACGTCCTGCACGGTGTTGGGCTGTAAGCACAACCCCCACCTGTGGACGTCGGGCCCTCATACCACCCTCATGGAGTCTGTTTCTGACCGTTTGAGCAGACACATGCACATTTATGGCCTGCTGGAGGTCATTTTGCAGGGCTCTGGCAGTGCTCCTCCTGCTCCTCCTTGCACAAAGGCGGAGGTAGCGGTCCTGCTGCTGGGTTGTTGCCCTCCTACGGCCTCCTCCACGTCTCCTGATGTACTGGCCTGTCTCCTGGTAGCGCCTCCATGCTCTGGACACTACGCTGACAGACACAGCAAACCTTCTTGCCACAGCTCGCATTGATGTGACATCCTGGATGAGCTGCACTACCTGAGCCACTTGTGTGGGTTGTAGACTCCGTCTCATGCTACCACTAGAGTGAAAGCACTGCCAGCATTCAAAAGTGACCAAAACATCAGCCAGGAAGCATAGGAACTGAGAAGTGGTCTTTGGTCCCTACCTGCAGAACCACTCCTTTATTGGGGGTGTCTTGCTAATTGCCTATAATTTCCACCTGTTGTCTATTCCATTTGCACAACAGCATGTGAAATGTATTGTCAATCAGTGTTGCTTCCTAAGTGGACAGTTTGATTTCACAGAAGTGATATTGACTTGGAGTTACATTGTGTTGTTTAAGTGTTCCCTTTATTTTTTTGAGCAGTGTATAACCAAATTAAAGCGTTTTTTCCCTGTATAAACACTTACTGTTCTCGTATCGTATCTACATACATATCGGATAGTCCTGAAAGGGAAAGATACATAAAACATGTCTGAATAACTAACTAACTAATACAAATGGTGCAGTAATCAAATGTATCACAGCAGAAAAGTGTGTGCTGGCGCACCAACAGTAGCTACAACCTCATTCCCCTCTCTTAGTGCCATATTACGAACTAGCTTGCTAACTATGATAGTCAGCTATCTATGCTTTCCTGCCTTGTTTACTAGCTAGGTAACTTAGCATCTGACTGCAGGTAATGTTACCCAGAGTAGCTAACGTTAAAATTGTTTGCCAACTTTAGCTAGCTAGCCACATAACTAACAATAGTTAGCTAAAAGCGCACACACCAATGACTAGCTAATCACCAGCAGTAGCTAGCTAGCAAGGTAACTACATTTGGCCAACCATTGTCCTCATCTCCCCTTCTTAATGGCTTATTAATGCCCCTCTCTCACAAATTAGATAGCTAGTTAACTCATGCACAAAGTTAGATAGTTAGCAAATAAGTTAGCTATGCTTTCCCGCCTTGTAGCTAGCCAAAGCTATTTAACTATACACTTCTTTCTGTGTTTTAATGTTAGATAAGTTAGCTAGCTAGCATCTGCATTCTTAAGTAAAGTCTAGAGAAAATAATAGTTTGCGACCTGAACAGATTACAAAATGTTTAGAAAATTATTCTGACAATAAATGTGTACTTACAGTCCCCACTCTCACTTGTTTTTTTTGAAAGTTGTCGCTGTGTGGCATGTGTTCGTGAGAGGAGCAAATAGCGCAAATTACTTTCTATCATGTCTTTTGTCCCTCAGAACCTGCGTAGTATGTCTCAGAAAAAAATGGCAATTCAAATTGTAATAAATTCAGTTGTTAAATTGTGCATAAGATTACAGGCCATTTTCACTCATATTCTGACTATGTCAGAACATCTGACAACTTGACAAGCTAAATTTGTCAAAATAAATAAATATTTTATGAATATTTTATTGTGAATATTTCCATGAAGCCACCATAATTGAATCAATATAGGCTACTCAATACATTATTATTTTCGTGGATTCCATGTTTCCAATGAGTACACTAAGCTAGAGGTCTGGCCAAACTGTGGGGGGACCGAGGGGTTGTCAGAGGGGGTACGGAGGTCTCCTCTACCTGTATACAAATTAGCCTGCTCCAATAACTTTTAATGGGGCTGCAGGTAGCCTGGCGGGTAGGAGCTCGAATCCCCAAGCTGACAAGGTAAAAATCTGTCATTCTGCCCAGCGCGTCGATGATGTGGTTGTCGATTAAGGCAGCCGCCCGCACCTCTCTGATTCAGAGCGGTTGGGTTCATAAGCGGAAGACACATTTGAAGCAACCCTGATTTGAAGCACCTGCTGCTCATCGGTTGTTCTTTACAAATGATGTTTTCAATTAAAATAAATATAGTTCCTACACACTGAAGAAGGCTGTAAAGCCAAAACGTTTGTGTACGATATCCCTGATGCAGTGAAAATAAAAAATAAAAATTGAATAATGAATTAAGCTTTATGCGACATCATTTTGAGTGCGAACTCATTACACCTTTTTGTTTAGCGCTAAACTTTGCCATTATATTTGTTTGATTATGAGGGGGGACTAAGAATTGAATTGGCTTTTATAAACATGCTTAGACTGCGCTGGAGAGAACCTGTTAGCCTCAGAGGTTTGTACTGTTTGTCCATGCAGAAGATAGTATATCTTTAATGCAGTATAGTACATTCTGATTAAGGGTATATTTACGGTTGTTTTAACTTGAACTGTCTACATTGAACATGTATGTTATTGTGTGTCACTCACTGTCAATAGACTGTGTTGTTATTAGATGGTAAAGACTGCTCCCTGACTTTTGTGGCCCATGCACTGGTTTGTGTTTACGGACACAGTGGTAAGCAAGGCTGCATTCAACATGTGTTCCTCCTGCAATGATGATTGTCAACTGTAACACTTTTCCTTCAATCAGAAGAGTAACTTAATTGTGTGTCTCTTTCTGCAGGGTTAGTGTTTGAGATGCTGGTCCCTAGCTTCTCCCCTGTATGCGTTCAAACATGGTGTGGTAGAGGGTGTGCTGGAAGTGCTGGCTGGAGAGTGTGCTCACTGGGCTGGTGCAGGTTGTCAACAGGTAAGGCAAGGGGAGATAGCTACAGTAGACGTTATAAAAAGGTGTCAAACTGTCTGCGTTGTTGTCCCGTCTCTTTCTCTCGTAATGTAAGTGCTGCTCCAATACAAGTGTGAGGTGAGACGGTGAACTGTGTTGAACTGGGCAGTCAGTCATTCATTCTGTACTATGTGTCTATTCAATATATCATTGTTGGAATTGAGTCTTCTACTTAATTCCCAGACTTGTGTTTTTAGGCTTCTTCTGGGCTACCTGGCTCAGGACAGGGAGAGGCCACTACTTATACAGGTGAGTGTACAACACAGTCTTAAGTGTTGTGATGATATACAGTATGTGTATTTATGACAATGTTGATTGTGTGTGTGTCCAGGTGCTGCGGTCGCTGTGCCAACCCCCTCTGAAGCAGCAGCTGTATGTGAGGTGGGCTCTGCTGCTGCTGGGTGGGACTATCAATCAAATGTATTTATAAAGCCCTTTTTACATCAGCAGATGTCAGAAGGTGCTATACAGAAACCGAGCCTAAAACCCCAAACAGCAAGCAGTGCAGATGTAGAGCTACAGAAGCTACACTCAGGTACACTCCAACACTACGGCACAGTATTGACCCACACGATCAGTGCACAGTTCTGTTCACATTACTTTCCGACCTGCTACGCCTCTGGGTTGTATTCTTTCGAGAAATGGAAAAACATTTTTCCTAGGAAAACATTTTATAGGAAGTGTCCATGTGGTCTCCCCTTGTTGCGGTCCGTTTTCTTCTGTTTGGTGCCTAATGATCACGACCCTCATGTCCTGAGTCAGAGCTGCTGCAGTTCATGCTGGGAGAGTTGCAGAGCCACCTGGACAGCACCGTAGTGTGTGTGAGGGGCATGGTGGTGGGGGAGTGTCTCTGGTCCTGCATCGACATCAATGGAGCCAAGCTCAAATTCTAGGTACAGTACAGTATCAAATCAAATCAAATGTTATTTGTCACATACACATGGTTAGCAGATGTTAATGTGAGTGTAGCGAAATGCTTGTGCTTCTAGTTCCGACCATGCAGTAATATCTAACAAGTAATCTAACCTAACAATTTCACAACAACTACTTTATACACACAAGTGTAAAGGAATGAATAAGAATATATACATAGACATATATGAATGAGCGATGGCCGCCTGGCACCTTACTCAAGGTTTTGGGTGCTTCTCAATAGTCTGAAGTGGCTCACTGTCACTATATTCTGTTCTCTGCTCTTACTGATCTGAGTGAACTGGACGGGTGAAAACAAGTACCATAATGCTTTCACCTATCTGCTGTTCAGATCAGTGCAAATTAAAGAAAGGCGATTTTTAAAATGTATTTAACTAGGCAAGTCAGCTAAGAACAAATTCTTATTTACAATGACGGCCTACCCCGGACGATGCTGTGCCAATTGTGCGCCACCCTATGGGACTCCCAATCACAGCCAGATGTGACAGAGCCTAGATTCAAACCAGAGACTGTAGCTGCTCTCACTGATGACTTCACTATCTAATGAAGAAACGGTGCCGCTTGATGACAGATTGGATCTTTCTCAAGAGGTCAAACGGCAGACTGTACCCTCTCAGGCAGTACCATCCCAGGCTGCTTCAGTTCCCCAGAAATCAGGGGCTGATCCAGATTCAGAGCTGGATAGGTAAGCGATAGCATTATCATAATCAAACCCATAACACTCTGTAATACCTATTGTTATAAACAACATCTTATTAACATAATGTTGTCTGAAGTTTTATATTTAATTCAAATCATTACAGCTTAATTCATTTTCCCAAGGGCAGTTAAGAAAGCATGGTATAGAGCTCGCCAGCTTGTAGTTATAAAAACTGAAATGAGTTATCTCTGGTTCGTTCAGTCAATCCTATGGGAAAAGAATAGCATTTTTGGATAAACGCCGAAAATAAGGTCTGCGGTTAACACAGGCTTAGGAGATCTTATACGTTTTGTTCTATGAGACAATATCAGTCAGTTAACATGAGCTTTATGAATTATGAAGCCTTTGTGTGCTTTTTATGATTACAAAAAGGGATGTTGGCTGATGAAGATCATGTCATAGAACAAAACATATAAGATCTCCTCAGCCCGTATCTTATCTGCACTGTATCTTGGTCCATCTTAGTATGAAAAAAAGTATACAATTAGTATGCAAATTGTGCATGGTATGTACACTGAGTGTACAAAACATTATGGACACTTGCTCTTTCCATGACAGACTGACCAGGTGAATCCCGGTGTCACGTCCTGACCTTAGAAAGCTGTTATTTTTTATGGTAGAGTAGGTCAGGGCGTGGCAGGGGGGTTTTCTAGTTTAGTTTTTCTATGTTGTCAGGTTCTAGTTTTGTATTTCTATGTTGGGTGTTGTTTGGGATGATCTCCAATTAGAGGCAGCTGGTCCTCGTTGTCTCTAATTGGAGATCATACTTTTTTTTCCATCTGGGTTTGTGGGAGATTGTTTTTGAGTAGTGTATGTTTCACCTCTACGTCACGGTTTGTTGTTTTGGTCTTTAGTTTATGTATTGCATAGTTTCACAGTGTAAATAAAATGTGGAACGACACACACGCTGCACTTTGGTCTGCTTCTCCTTACGACAATCGTGACACCTGGTGAAAGGTATGATCCCTTATAATGTCACTTGTTAATTTCACTTCAAGCAGTGTTTTTTATTTTATTTCTTTTATTTGATTTATTTCACCTTTATTTAACCAGGTAGGCAAGTTGAGAACAAGTTCTCATTTACAATTGCGACCTGGCCAAGATAGCAAAGCAGTTCGACAACATTAAAAACACAGAGTTACACATGGAGTAAAACAACATACAATCAATGATACAGTAGAAAGAAATAAGACTATATACAATGTGAGCAAATGATGTGAGATAAGGGAGGTAAAGGCAAAAAAGGCCATGGTGGCAGAGTAAATAAAGTATAGCAAGTAAAACACTGGAATGGGAGATTTGTTATTTGAAGAAAGTTAAAATATAAATAATATGGTGCAAAGGAGCAAAATAAATAAAATAAATAAATAAAGTAGGGGAAGAGGTAGTAGTTTGGGCTAAATTATAGATGGGCTATGTACAGGTGCAGTGATCTGGGAGCTGCCCTGATAGCTGGTGCTTAAAGCTACTGAGGGAGATAAGTGTTTCCAGTTTCAGAGATTTTTGTAGTTCGTTCCAGTCATTGGCAGCAGAGAACTGGAAGGAGAGACGACCAAAGGAGGAGTTGGCTTTAGGGGTGACCAGAGAGATATACCTGCTGGAGCGCGTGCTACAGGTGGGTGCTGCTATGGTGACCAGTGAGCGGAGATAAGGGGGGACTTTACCTAGCAGGGTCTTGTAGATGACCTGGAGCCAATGTATTTGGCGACGATTATGAAGCGAAGGCCAGCCAACGAGAGCGTACAGGTCGCAGTGGTGGGTAGTATATGGGGCTTTGGTGACAAAATGTATGGCACTGTGATAGACTGCATCCAGCTTGTTGAGTAGGGTATTGGAGGCTATTTTGTAAATGACATCGCCGAAGTCGAGGATTGGTAGGATGGTCAGTTTTACGAGGTAGATTTACGAGGTAGAGGTAGAGAGTGTAGATGACGGGGGGATTTTTAAGCCTTGAGACAATTAAAACTTAGATTGTGTATGTGTGCTATTCAGAGGGTGAATGGGCAAGACAATGTATTTGAGTGCCTTTGAATGGGGTATGGTAGTATGCGCGACATGAACCGGTTTGTGTCAAGAACTGCAACACAGCTGGGTTTTCTGTGTGTATAAAAAATGGTCCACCAACCAAAGGACATCCAGCCAACTTGACAACTGTGGGAAGCATTGGAGTGACCATGGGCCAGCAGCCCTGTGGAACACTCTCTCTGTACTTTGCTCCGTTCATCTTTCCCTCAATCCGTGCAGGGTCGCTTCATTCTATCTAATAACGGCTGATCTATCACAGAGATTCTGAAAGACCCAGCTATTGTTATCAGGGTTCTGGAATGTGTCCCCAATATTCTGTAGAACTTTGGGTCTCAGCAAGCACTAGCCATATGCCTTGTACTGTTTGATTGTGCGTAACTGTGATGAATTATTGCTCCTGATAAATACATTTGTTGCTTTTTAATTGTTCATTGACCATTTTGGAAAAGGTAAGATCTAAGTTAGAACTAAGCTGATTACTCACTAAGATGATAAACTTCTAGAAAAGTGCATTACAAAATAAGAAAAAGTTAACTGGTAGTCAAGCCATGAAAATCTCCTTCATTGACAATCCTTTTTGCTAATATTTCAGAGGTGTAAGAGGTGTTGTGATGGCCTTCGCAGACACATTGTGCTCTCCATGAAAAGGGAGCACTATTACTGTGTGAAGGGAGCCAACCTCACTCTGAGGAAAGAACTCCAGCCGGAGCAAGCCTCTGCGATAGAGGATGAAAATGGCAGCCAGTCCTCTCTTTACCTCTGCCCTTTCCTCATCCTGATCATCTCAGGAGCTTGAGTCTCTGCATACCTCCACCTCTCCTGGAAACCATGAGACTAAGGCTTCCCTGAGGACATCATGCACCTCCAGAAGTGTGAGGAGAAGCCGTCTCAAGATGGAGCATGCAGGACCACCTCTGTGCCCACCGTATCTGTGGGTACTACAGTCCAACCGGTCATTTGTGAGGGCAAAGGGCACCACATAGTCCATAACAGAGACCAGAAATCTGAGGAGAAGCCCTTTTAAGACAGCTTCTGCAGGATCCCCTCTGTGCCGGTACGTTATGTCTCAACTTGTAGTCTCTAAAGTTAAATAGACCAGAAGCTTAAGGAGAAGCTGCAATTTGGCTGCAATTTGGCACCTACAGCCCAACCCGTCATCTGAGGTCAAATTAGTTATAGGACGATTTGAGAGAATGGTGGTCCATGATAAACAGCGCATGAGAAGGCCATATTTTCCCATGGTAGGCCTATCCAAGCAACGTAACATATACTAAACATCATACTACCCATTACTGATCCAAACAGTTGCCTAATCAGGCCACTGCTAGATTATTATTATTTCGGAATGACATAGCATTCAAAAAGCAGGGCTTTTTAGCTGTTATTGAAATGGCATATTCACTGCAGAGAATTCTTTACTCGCTAGAATATTTTTTTAAATGCATTTATGCATTGTGTTATAGCCTTGGTAGGATCATTTTCTTGTCCCTAAAATGCTTAATCAATTGGGGAGACATTTGAGGGGTGTGCGTGCGGGAACTGGGAGTGCAGCCTGGTGAGCACACTATCTATTTTAGGCTACCTGTCAATTCATAATCTGATTTAAAAATTCACTGTTTGAATTCATTCGGTATCACAGGAGGCTGCTGAGGGGAGGACGGCTCATAATAATGGCCGGAACGGAGCGAATTGATATTATTCCAGGCCGTTCTCCCCAATTAAGGAGTCACAAACCTCCTATGTCGGGTATAGGCCCAAACTCTGTCTTTGGGACCCCTAGAGGTGCACATTTTGGTTTTTGCCCTAACACTACACAGATCATTCAAATGATCAAGTCTTGATGATTAGTTGCTCATTTGAATCAGCTGTGTAGTGTCAGGGCAAAAACCAAAATGTGCACCTTTGGGGTCTCGAGGACCGAGTTTGGGAAACCCTGGAATAGGCTATTCACTGCAGTATTATGCCTAATATTTAGCTAATGAATGATGGGTTGCATATGCTTATAACTTAGGCTACACATCTCTAGTCTGTCTTCACAGTTCTCTTTGCACCTTATACACCTGGCCTCTGCTGCCTCTCTGCCTTCTCTGTTTGTCTGTTGCCAGTTTGTTTTGTTTCATCAAGCCTAGCAGTGTTTTTTTCTTGTGCTCCTTTCTGTCTCTAGTTCCTGTTTTCTAGCTTTCCCGTTTTTTGACCATTCTGCCTGCCTGTCGTTCTGTATCTTGTCACACCACCCTGGATTACTGACCTCTGCCTGCCTGCTGTTCTGTACCTTTCGGACTCTGCTCTCGACTACTGACCTCTGCCTGCCCTTGACCTGTCATTTGCCTGCCCTCTTATTTTTGTAATAAACTTTTGTTACTTTGAAACTGTCTGCATCTGGGTCTTCTGAGCCTTGACAGAGTGTGATTGTGTGATCAAAATACACTATATGAGTAGCCTGCTGGACCTTGTAAATTGTCAAGAATAGACCAATATTTGATCTAAATGGTTGCATGATCAGGCCTAAGCTGTATGCAGTTATTTCCTCATGAACCATTCAAAACAGGACGTTTGAGCGGTTATTCAAATTAGTCTACATCACTGCAGTTTACAGCCCTAGCCAGTAATTGCGTACTCACTTGATAACAATAATACATTCCTCATTACACTGTTGTAACCCAGGTAGAATAATTATATTGTTTAAAAACGTAGGCCTAATCAATAGCGGCGCTTTGCGTGTATGGGACAACAAAGTGCTTCCTGGAGGAACCCACTACATAATCTGTAAACTTTTTTTCTTGCACTATGACAGGTACAGTTGAAGTCAGAAGTTTACATACACCTTAGCCAAATACATTTAAACTCAGTTTTTCACAATTCCTGACTTTTAATCCAAGTAAAAATTCCCTGTCTTAGGTCAGTTAGGATCACCACTTTATTTTAAAAATGTGAAATGTCATAATAGTAGAGAATTATTTATTTCGTCACATTCCCAGTGGGTCAGAAGTTTACATACACTCAGTTAGTATTTGGTAGCATTGCCTTTAAATTGTTTAACTTGGGTCAAATGTTTCGGGTAGCCTTCCACAAGCTTCCCATAATAAGTTGGGTGAATTTTGGCCCATTCCTCCTGACAAAGCTGGTGTAACTGAGTCAGGTTTGTAGGCCTCCTTGCTCGCACATGCTTTTTCAGTTCTGCCCACAAATTTTCTATAGGATTGCGGTCAGGTCTTTGTGATGGCCACTCCAATACCTTGACTTTGTTGTCCTTAAGCCATTTTGCCACAACTTTGAAAATATGCTTGGGGTCATTGTCCATTTGGAAGACCCATTTGCAACCAAGCTTTAACTTCCTGACTGATGCCTTGAGATGCTGCTTCAATATATCCACATCATTTTCCTCCCTCATGATGCCATCTATTTTGTGAAGTGCACCAGTCCCTCCTGCAGCAGAGCACCCCCATGTTTCACAGTTGGGATGGTGTTCTTCGGCTTGCAAGCCTCCCCCTTTTTCCTCCAAACATAACGATGGTCATTATGGCCAAACAGTTATATTTTTGTTTAATCAGACCAGAGGACATTTCTCCAAAAAGTACGATCTTTGTCCCCATGTGCAGTTGCAAATCGTAGTCTGACTTTTATGGTGATTTTGGAGCAGTGGCTTCTTCCTTGCTGAGTGGCCTTTCAGGTTATTTCGATATAGGACATGTTTTACTGGGGATACAGATACTTCTGTACCTGTTTCCTCCAGCATTTTCACGAGGTCCTTTGCTGTGGTTCTGGGATTGATTTGCACTTTTCGCACCAAAGTACATTAATCTCTAGGAGATAGAACGCGTCTCCTTCCTAAGCGGTATGAAGGCTGTGTGGTCCCATGGTGGTTATACTTGCATACTATTGTTTGTACAGATGAATGTGGTACCTTCAGGTGTTTGGAAATTGCTCCCAAGGATGAACCAGACTTGTGGAGGTCTACAATTTTTTTTCTGAGGTATTGTCTGATTTCTTTAGATTTTCCCATGATGTCAAGCAACGAGGCACTGAGTTTGAAGGTAGGCCTTGAAATACATCCACAGGTACACCTCCAATTGACTCAAATTATGTCAATTAGCCTATCAGAAGCTTCTAAAGCCATGACATAATTTTCAGGAATTTTCCAAGCTTTTTAAAGGCACAGTCAACTTAGTGTATGTAAACTTCTGACCCACTGGAATTGTGATACAGTGAATTATAAGTGAAATAATCTGTCTGTAAACAATTGTTGGAAAAATTACTTGTGTCATGCACAAAGTAGATGTCCTAACCGACTTGCCAAAACTATAGTTTGTTAACAAGAAATTTGTGGAGTGGTTGAAAACGAGTTTTAATGACTCCAACCTAAGTGTATGTAAACTATCGACCAACTGTACATATGTAAAAGCCCTACTACTTAGCTAATTAATGGCCAAATACCTAGCTAATATTTCGCTTCTTACTTCGGCTACACATCTCTAGCCTCTCTCTTCCAGCTGCGCAATGATGCGCGATTTCGCCTGGCATAGAACATTTGCTCTCTTGCCAAAGACACTTTTCAGAGGAGCTAACACAATCACTTCAAACTGAGTCCGGAATGACTGTATTTCATGGTTTTTTATTCTATGTATTTATCCATAAATTGGGGAGACTTTCGGGCAATATTATTTGTTTCAGCATCCCCCCTTCCCCCACGACGCCCCCAGAAAACACAGCACCCTCACCCCAAACTACTTCCCGTGGCTTTGGCCTACAGCATGCAGTAGGATGGGTTGATCAGTTAATTGATAGGTGTACAGCAGAACGATAAATGGCCTGCTGGTGTGGATGCTTGCCGACCTTTATAGTTATGTAATAAGCTCACATAGTTGCTGTCACAATCTTCAGACTCCACACAATTGTCACTGACTAGTTGGATATTCATTTCCCACTGTCAGTGCCCGTATAGTGAAGATGAGGAATAGAGTCAAGCGCAGGACACCGAACTGAGTAAAAATACATTTTACTCTAGAAAAACTCATCAGTCAAAATCCACGCAGGGATAAACAATATTTACAAAACACAACTAACACGACAAACAGGAAAATAATAACGCAATCATGAGAACCAGAGGGTTTAAATAGGGAAATAATCATAATGAGATGGGAACCAGGTGTGAACAATCAAGACATAACAAATGGACAAAGAAACATGGATCGGTGGCAGCTAGAAAGCCGGTGACGATGATCGCCGAACGCCGCCCGAACAAGGAGAGGCACCAACTTCGGAAGTCATGACACCAACTGAGCAAACAATTTCTGTACTTAGAACATTCTCGTAAATTCCTTTTTTATCAGCTTTTTGTTTGGCAGACCTTATTTGTATTATTGATATTTGTCAATAAAACTTATTAATGCAACTGTTTGTCATTTTTTTGTGTTCTACTGGTAGCACTGGTTGTCTTGAAAAGAAAATGGTAAAACACTTCAATGTGAGGCTTAATATGAGGACAGAGCAAGCAGATTAATGTCAGTTCTTTCAGTGTGAGAGAACTGGAAACATGAGTCAATAAAAAGCCCTATTCCTAATCTCTTTATGCAGCAAAAAATCGCAATGCCCAATTAACACCCACACTAAGTAACAGGTACAAGAGCATCAGATATACTTGCTCAATGAATCATGCTCCACCTTTCCTCCCCTCCTCCATCTTTCTCAGTCTCTTCCTAGCATGCAGCAAAAAATCGCAATGCCCAATTAACACCCACACTAAGTCACAGGTACAAGAGCATCAGATATATTTGCTCAATGAATCATACTCCACCTCTCCTCCCCTCCTCCATCTTTCTCAGTCTCTTCCTAGCTGGAGCTCACACGCGGTGCCTCGTGTGAGCGGCTCAATGTGTTGTGGTCGGCAGAGCAATGCTGCTTAATAATGACATGGAGAGAGGGAGATTGCGTGTGGGAGATTGCGTGTGTGTGCGTCTGTGTGTGTCGGCTAGGAGAACTACAGCGGTGATGGGCTCGCTACAGAATACATACGGTCTTCTTAGACACGGGGTCATGTCACCTCGATTAGCCTATCTGTAGTATATATCCTCTCATTCCAGAAATGGAATCATTGGGCAGCACTTAGTGGGATTGCCTGCATTATATCACCAGGGTGGATCAACACCCCCTTCTTTGGTATCTAGCCCTCCCTCCCTCTCTCCATCCCTCCTTCCCTCCTCCATTTCCTCCCGCTTCCACTGCCCTTGTCTCTGATGCTTCGACTTCTGCTGACTCACTCTTAAGACACGATAGGTTGCTCTCCGGGGGGGGGGGCTCCCATGCCTTCTTCCCCTCGTCCTCTTTTCCCTCTGTCTTCTCTTCCGCCTTTTCTTCCGTGTTTTGGGGTCTTCAGCTAGGCGAGTCCCAGGGCGTAGTGCTATCTCTGAGGTACGCCAGGATGCTGCCTGCCTGCCCTGCATGTGTGAGAGGAGCAGAGCTGCAGCTGCCACTGATCACTACACGGATCCTGCTGCAGCTAAAGCGCTCATCACACAAAGGTTTTACATCTACGTTCAGTATGATTGTATTACAGAAGAGATATTTGGTATTGCTGTTCATTATTATAGCACACACGCTGTGAATGCATTCCCCACATATTGTTTAGAAGCTTGCTACAATGTGTATATCAAACTCTAGATTATTCACATCTAAGCAGAAATCATAACATTATGATGGCATCCTGTGTCTAGTGATCTAGCTCAGAGACCTGCCCCTTATAGCACAGGGAAGAGTGGTCTGCACTCAGCAGTTGAGTTTATTGATTTCCTATTCCTCTGCTCCTAGTAAAATATGAGATGATGATGATGATGATGGGGTATGGATTACATTGAGGATATTGAACCAGTAAGATAGGGCTGGATGGTGTGTCACAGTGAAGGTTAAAGAATAGGTCATAATGGGCAATGGACTCTGTTTGAATACCCTTAGTTGCTCCTTGTCTTCCCAATTGACACTGAACACGAGCTCCTGATCAGTGAGCAGCACCTAACAATTTATTTATTTATTTTATTTCACCTTTATTTAACCAGGTAGGCAAGTTGAGAACAAGTTCTCATTTACAATTGCGACCTGGCCAAGATAAAGCAAAGCAGTTCGACAACATACAAAAACACAGAGTTACACATGGAGTAAAACAACATACAATCAATGATGCAGTAGAAAAAAATAAGACTATATACAATGTGAGCAAATGATGTGAGATAATGGAGGTAAAGGCAAAAAAATGCCATGGTGGCAAAGTAAATAAAGTATGGCAAGAAAAAACACTGGAATGGTAGATTTGTAGTTTGAAGAAAGTTAAAAGTTAAAATATAAATAATATGGTGCAAAGGAGCAAAATAAATAAAGTAAATAAATACAGTAGGGGAAAAGGTAGTAGTTTGGGCTCAATTAAAGATGGGCTATGTACAGGTGCAGAGATCTGTGAGCTGCTCTGACAGCTGGTGCTTAAAGCTAGTGAGGGAGATAAGTGTTTCCAGTTTTAGAGATTTTTGTAGTTCGTTCCAATCATTGGCAGCTGAGAACTGGAAGGAGAGACGACCAAAGGAGGAGTTGGCTTTAGGGGTGACCAGAGAGATATACCTGCTGGAGCACGTGCTACAGGTGGGTGCTGCTATGGTGACCAGTGAGCGGAGATAAGGGGGGACTTTACCTAGCAGGGTCTTGTAGATGACCTGGAGCCAATGTGTTTGGCGACGATGATGAAGTGAAGGCCAGCCAACGAGAGCATACAGGTCGCAGTGGTGGGTTGTATATGGGGCTTTGGTGACAAAACGGATGGCACTGTGATAGACTGCATCCAGCTTGTTGAGTAGGGTATTGGAGGCTATTTTGTAAATGACATCGCCGAAGTCGAGGATTGGTAGGATGGTCAGTTTTACGAGGGTATGTTTGGCAGCATGAGTGAAGGATGCTTTGTTGCGAAATAGGAAGCCAATTCTAGATTTCACTTTGGATTGGAGATGATTGATGTGAGTCTGGAAGGAGAGTTTACAGTCTAACCAGACACCTAGGTATTTGTAGTTGTCCACAAATTCTAAGTTAGAACCGTCCAGAGAAGTTATGCTGGATGGGCGGGCAGGTGCAGGCAGCGATCGGTTGAAGAGCATGCATTTAGTTTTACTTGTGTTTAGGAGCAGTTGGAGACCACGGAAGGAGAGTTGAATGGCATTGAAGCTCGTCTGGAGGGTTGTTAACACAGTGTCCAAAGAAGGGCCAGAAGTATACAGAATGGTGTCGTCTGCGTAGAGGTGGATCAGAGATTCACCAGCAGCAAGAGCGACATCATTTATGTATACAGAGAAAAGAGTTGGCCCAAGAATTGAACCCTGTGGTACCCCCATAGAGACTGCCAGAGGTCCAGACAGTAGGCCCTCCGATTTGACACACTGAACTCTGTCAGAGAAGTAGTTGGTGAACCAGGCGACGCAATCGTTTGAGAAACCAAGGCTACTAAGTCTGCCGATGAGGATGTGGTGATTAACAGAGTCAAAAGCTTTGGCCAGGTCAATGAATACGGCAGCACAGTAATGTTTCTTATCGATGGCGGTTACGATGTCGTTTAGGACCTTGAGCGTGGCTGAGGTGCACCCATGACCAGCTCTGAAACCAGATTGCATAGCGGAGAGGGTGCGGTGGGATTCAAAATAGTCGGTAATCTGTTTGTTGACTTGGCTTTCGAAGACCTTAGAAAAGCAGGGTAGGATGGATATAGGTCTGTAGCAACTTGGGTCAAGAGTGTCACCTCCTTTGAAGAGGGGGATGACAGCAGCTGCTTTCCAATCTATGGGAATCTCAGACGACACGAAAGAGAGGTTGAACAGGCTAGTAATAGGGGTTGCAATAATTTTGGCAGATAATTTTAGAAAGAAAGGGTCCAGATTGTCAAGCCCAGCTGATTTGTAGGGGTCCAGATTTTGCAGCTCTTTCAGAACATCAGCTGAATGGATTTGGGAGAAGGAGAAATGGGGGAGGCTTGGGCGAGTAGCTGTGGGGGGTGCAGTGCTGTTGAATGCAGTAGGGGTAGTTAGGTGGAAAGCATGGCCAGCCGTAGAAAAATGCTTATTGAAATTCTCAATTATAGTGGGCTTATCGGTGGTGACAGAGTTTCCTATCCTCAGTGCAGTGGGCAGTTGGGAGGAGGTGTTCTTATTCTCCATGGACTTTACAATGTCCCAGAACTTTTTAGAGTTGGAGTTGCACGAAGCAAATTTCTGTTTGAAAAAGCTAGCCTTGGCGTTTCTAACTGCCTGTGTGTATTGGTTTCTAACTTCCCTAAAAAGTTGCATATCGCGGGGGCAGTTCGATGCTAATGCAGAACGCCACAGGATATTTTTGTGTTGGTTAAGGGCAGTCAGGTCTGGGGAGAACCAAGGGCTATATCTGTTCCTGGTTCTAAATTTCTTGAAAGGGGCATGCTTATTTATTTTTTTTAAATAACCAGGCATCCTCTACTGACGGGATGAGGTCAATATCCTTCCAGGATACCAGGGCCAGGTCGATTAGAAAGGCTTGCTCGTTGAAATGTTTCAGGGAGCGTTTGACAGTGATGAGTGGAGGTCGTTTGACCGCTGACCCATTACGGGTGCAGGCAATGAGGCAGTGATCGCTGAGATCTTGGTTGAAAACAGCAGAGGTGTAATTAGAGGGCACATTGGTTAGGATGATATCTATGAGGGTGCCAGTGTTTGCGGCTTTGGGGTTGTACCTGGTGGGTTCATTAATAATTTGTGTGAGATTGAGGGCATCAAGCTTGGATTGTAGAATGGCTGGGGTGTTAAGCATGTCCCAGTTTAGGTCGCCTAGTAGCACGAGCTCTGAAGATAGATGGGGGGCAATCAGTTCACATATGGTGTCCAGAGCACAGCTAGGGGCCGAGGGGGGTCTATAGCAGGCGGCAACGGTGAGAGACTTGTTTTTGGAGAGGTGGATTTTTAAAAGTAGAAGTTCAAATTGTTTGGGTACAGACCTGGATAGCAGGACAGAACTCTGCAAGCTATCTCTGCAGTAGATTGCAACACCGCCCCCTTTGGTCGTTCTATCTTGTCTGAAAACGTTGTAGTTAGGGATGAAGATTTCACAGTTTTTGGTGGACTTCCTAAGCCAAGATTCAGACACAGCTAGGACATCCGGGTTGGCAGAGTGTGCTAAAGCAGTGAATAAAACAAACTTAGGGAGGAGGCTTCTAATGTTAACATGCATGAAACCAAGGCTATTACGGTTACAGAAGTCATCAAAAGAGAGCGCCTGGGGAGTAGGTGTGGAGCCAGGCACTGAAGGGCCTGGATTCACCTCTACATCCCCAGCGGAGCAGAGAAGGATAAGTATGAGGGTACGGCTAAAAGCTATAAGAATTGGTCGTCTGTGACGTCCAGAATAGAGAGAAAAAGGAGCAGGTATCTGGGGGCGATAAAATAGCTTCAAGGTATAATGTACAGACAAAGGTATGGTGGGATGTGAGTACAGAGGAGGTAAACCTAGGCATTTAGTGATTATGAGCGAGATATTGTCTCTAGAAATATCATTGAAACCAGAAGATGTCATAGCATGTGTGGGTGGAGGAACTGAGAGGTTGGATAAGGTATAATGAGCAGGGCTAGAGGCTCTACAGTGAAATAAGCCAATAAACACTAACCAGAACAGCAATGGACAAGGCATATTGACATTAAGGAGAGGCATGCTTAGCCGAGTGATCAGAGGGTCCAGTGAGAATCAGACAGCTAGCCGGGCCATAGGTAGCAAGCTGGTGGAAGATGGGAGGGAGGTCTGTTTTTAGCCGCCTCGTGCGTTTCCGTCTGTGGGTTAGTGGGGTTCCGTGTGGAAGGGGGGACCTGTCCAAGTTGGCAAAATAGTTAGTTATAGTGGCCCAAGAAAAGTGTCCGACAGACCTATTCAGATCGCAGCCGAAAAGACAGCTAACGATTAGCTGGCCGCAGATGGGCGATCAGGTTACGTCGCGACGGAGGGGCCAGTTGGACAACTCCCTCGGGCAGATAACGTCGGTGATCCAGTCGTGAAGACCCAATGGGGCTCCGCATCGGCAGTAAAACGGGTCAGGATAGGTGAGTTGTAGCCCAGGAGACACTTCAGCTGGCTAGCTCAGGAGTAGCCCACGAGTGGCTGACGGAATTCTTCAGCTGGCTAGCTAGCAAGCTCCGTAATAGTGTGTGTTAATTCCGAGACCGACGTTGCCAATAGTCACTCAGGTAGCAGCTAGTTAGCTGCAAGATCCAGGTGTAAATGTCCAGAGCCTGCGGTAGAAATCGAGGAAAGGAGAGAGAATAGGTCCGATATGCTCTGGTCTGAGTCGCGCTGTACAAAAACTGCCGATAGCTTTTCGAGCTAATGGATAGCTGAGGACAGCTAACCGTAGCTAGCTGAACTTCAACGTTAGCCAGTGAAAATGGCTAACCTCTGGCTAGCTTCTGTCGTGGAATTCAGATGAGGTAAATAATACTTTCTTTTTTTTTTAAATTGATGAGGCGGGTTGCAGGAGAGTGCTTTGAGGTTGAGTATTTAGAATAAAAAAATGTAAAAAGATAAGTGAAGAAAAAATATGTAAATATATATATATATACACGGGACACGACAGGACGTCTGAACTGCTACGCCATCTTGGAAGGAATGTGAATGTCAATGTGAAGACAGAAATCATTACCAGCATTGGAGAAACACATTTGACACTATTTTGTTAAATTGAATTAGTTATAGATCTCCATTGGCTGTTACCTTTACAGATTTTCTTCCTGGGGTCCACACAAATAACATATTATGAAACAGTCATACAGAATGAAAGGAATAAAAATAAATACAAAATATCTGGATGAAGATGTCTTTGGAAAACAAACTAATAGTTTCTCAGCCACTTTCAGAACTAATGCTATTTCCACCACTTCTATGTTTAGCAGTATGTTTCTTTAATTACATACATTCTGTAGAAAACGTCTTATTCTGGAATAATCTATCTGTTACGAGATATAGTCTACCTAGTGTTCTAACAGTACCCACAACCATAAAATATATTTTATTTGACCACAAGAAAAACTAAAGCATGTTTGTATGATACTGTGTAAAAACTGCAATGCAGATTCCGTTGAATTGAGCCATTAGTCTTAACATTTTGGTATAAGACCCTTTTCAGCTGAGTGGACATTACATATTTTCGCTAGGTGGGCTCCGGATGTGGCTCTATACTGACAGCTTCTGCTGAGCACATGGTGGGCTAGGGCAGGCAGCTCCTTCTCTCTCTCCTCTTCCTTAAGACCAGCCAGATGCAGAGACAGCTGTGGAAGTGTTTGATTCAATACCTCACTGCCTCCAGCAGTAGCCTCAAAGTGTTATGATGTTCACTGATTCCCATTTATCCAGTTCGACCTGGCCCATATGCACCCCCAGCGCCTAGAGAGGCTGCACTGTTTGTGCCTGACAGAAAATAAACTCTAGCCAGCTCAATAACTGGGCACATGGGACCTGGTCTAAGGCACTGTATCCCTGGTTTGAATCCAGGCTGCATCACATCTGGCCGTGATTGGGAGTCCTATAGGGTGGCGCACAATTGGCCCGGTGTCGTCTGGGTTTGGCCGGGGTAGGCCGTCATTGTAAATAAGAATTTGTTCTTAACTGACTTGCCTAGTTAAGTAAAGGTTACATTTAAAAATGGTGACCTATATACCTACCATGGTCTTGGATGTGCTTCTGCCAGTGTGGAACAATACCCAGTTACTACTAGGTATAAATCCACAGGGAATAGATGTGTTCTGATTCAATGGACTGTCAGTGTGAGGGTCTGTGTAGAGCAAACATACAATAGTGTTTGCGTAACTGTCATGTGATTTCTGCCAGCAGGTCTCTCAAGGTTGTCTTTGTGTTTTATCTGTTATTGAACAGGATGGTGGGTACCGGCCTCGGGCTACCCTGCTTATTCTACTTTTTATAACGTAGTAAAATCTATTTGACTCAGGTTGAAATTAGAAACACCCCATGGAGGAGCGAAAGCTCTGCTCCCATTCTACTGACTGAAGCTTCACAGTGATTTTAAATGAAATATTTTTCCTCGATTCATCTGGTTCCTCATGTGGACATCTTGTCTGTCTTGTTGAGACTTGACAACCATCAGTGGTGATGGATGGACATATGAATTTAGAGATAATATAAGCACTCTAGCCTTTTCCTGGCCTCAAATGTAGTCTATGGTATTGTCTAATAATGATTAGTTAAAAGATTGGACCCATATTTGTAGTCTCTGTAAAAGTTATAGGCCTACTGAAAATGCTAATCTGAAAAGCTGACTCGTTCATTTACAGAATTCGTGACTTGGAGATGATAATTTCTTGAATGAAATGCAATCAAGGAAGCGCACGGCAGGATAATTACGTGTTAACGTGTTCTAGCCAGTCCATCACTATAGTTTCAAGTTTTAATGTCACGTTCACAAGTACAGTGAAATTCCTTTCTCGAAAGCTATACCCAACAATGCAGTATAGTAGTTCCTTTTGTGTTGGTATGACAACACATTGCTGGAGGCTTGTCCTGGGAACCTGGGGAGAAAACATCCTTGTGAATTTATTGATCCACTTTTATTTCTATGGGGTGAAATGAAGAACAAAGTGAAATCAAATAGAAAAGCTTTTTCATCACTTCCTCTTCAAGGTGAGGATGTTTAATTGCCTCTCACACCAGATTGCCTCATTACATTTCAGTGCTGCATTTCTCAGATTATATTTTATGAGCATCACTTGATACAATTCAGAGAAAACACAGGGAATGTAGAATGTACTGTACTTCATGGTTCTTTGGGAGAGTGGATTTGTGTGTGCATGCGTGTGTTTTAAGGATTAAATGAATTTATTTTATTTAACCTGGCAAGTCAGTTAAGAACAAATTCTTATTTACAATAACGGCCTACCCCGGACGAAGCTTAGCCAATTGTGCGCTTCCCTATGGGACTCCCAATCACAGCCAGATGTGATACAGCCTGGATTTGAACCAGGGACTGCAAATGACACATTCTCAGTATGTGGGGAAAAAAATAATTTAATGAAATGTACTTTCTCGAAAATCTAGTTTGCTTTAACCTGTTGGGGATAGGGGGCAGTATTTGCACGGCCGGATAAAAAACGTACCCGATTTAATCTGGTTACTACTCCTGCCCAGTAACTAGAATATGCATATAATTGTTTGATTTGGATAGAAAACACCCTAAAGTTTCTAAAACTGTTTGAATGGTGTCTGTGAGTATAACAGAACTCATTTGGCAGGCCAAAACCTGAGAAGATTCCAAACAGGAAGCGCTCTCTCTGACCATTTCATGGCCTTCTTGATCATCTCTAACCAAAACAGGGGATCTCTGGCATGACGTGACATTTTCTAACGCTCCCATAGGCTCTCAGAAGGCGCCAGAACGATGAATGGTGGCTTTGCAGGCCATGGCTGAAAAACATTAGCGCATTTTGTAAGTGGTCGATCTGAGGACAATGAGACTGGAGGCGCGTGCACGAGCCGACACCATGTTTACTTTCTCTCTCTTTGAACGAAAACAATGACTCCCGGTCGGAATATTACCGTTTTTTTACGAGAAAAATAGCATAAAAATTTATTTTAAACAGCGTTTGACATGCTTCGAAGTACGGTAATGGAATATTTTTAATTTTTTTGTCAAGAAACGCGTCGGGCGTGTCACCCTTCTTTACCCTTCGGAGAGTGTCTTGAACGCACGAACAAAACGCCGCTATTTGGATATAACTATGGATTATTTGGAACCAAACCAACATTTGTTATTGAAGTAGAAGTCCTGGGAGTGCATTCTGACGAAGAACAGCAAAGGTAATCAAATTTTTCTAATAGTAATTCTGAGTTTGGTGAGTACCACACTTGGTGGGTGTCAAAATAGCTAGCCTGTGATGGCCGGGCTATCTACTCAGAATATTGCAAAATGTGCTTTCACCGAAAAGCTATTTTAAAATCGGACATAGCGAGTGCATAAAGGAGTTCTGTATCTATAATTCTTAAAATAATTGTTATGTTTTTTGTGAACGTTTATCGTGAGTAATTTAGTAAATTCACCGGAAGTGTTCGGTGGGAATGCTAGTCACATGCTAGTCACATGCTAGTCACATGCTAATGTAAAAAGCTGGTTTTTGATATAAATATGAACTTGATTGAACAAAACATGCATGTATTGTATAACATAATGTCCTAGGATTGTCATCTGATGAAGATCATCAAAGGTTAGTGCTGCATTTAGCTGTGGTTTGGGTTCATGTGACATTATATGCTAGCTTGAAAAATGGGTGTCTGATTATTTCTGGCTGGGTACTCTGCTGACATAATCTAATGTTTTGCTTTCGTTGTAAAGCCTTTTTGAAATCGGACAGTGTGGTTAGGTTAACGAGAGTCTTGTCTTTAAAATGGTGTAAAATAGTCATATGTTTGAGAAATTGAAGTAATAGCATTTCTAAGGTATTTGAATATCGCGCCACGGGATTACACTGGCTGTTGAGTAGGTCCAGAGAGGTTAAATGCCAGGATGTTGTACTATTTTCAGCATTTCATCTAATAGATGTCACTGCACACTTTTCAGGAATTTCAGAGCAACATTGGAAGAGGGGGGCTGCAAGTTTTGATAGCTATAGCTCTTTAATTTTACCTTTATTTAACTTGGCAAGTCAGTTAAGAACACATTCTCAATTACCCCAGCCAAAACCTAACCCGGACAACGCTGGGCCAATTGTGCACCGCTCTATGGGACTCCCAATCACGGCTGGTTGTGATTCAGCTTGGAATCAAACCAGGGTCTGTAGTGATGCCTCTAGCACTGAGATGCAGTGCCTTAGACCGCTGCGCCTCTCGGGAGCCCCACGCAAGTAAACAACAAAACAACTTGGAAGATGGCGAATAACAAAGCTTCTGCGGTGATGTTCAAATATGTCATTTTTGTTCTCCTTAAAATGATCATGACTATTTAATCATAACGTTACATCTTTGAAAACAGATCTGCAGCCTGCTGTCTGCTGCCTGCCTTGCTTTTAGATAGCTACGTGCTTTAGTAGGACCACAAGGTATAACTGTTCGAACAGTAACGTTAGCTACAGGGTTAGCTATTTGCTGGGTGTTGAGCGTCAACTTCATATTTAACATTAGCCTGATTACCTACCGAGCTACTTGCTGCAAATACCAGGGCTTGTGCTCAAACTGTTACAGGGTTTGATGACAATACCAGGCATTTCATTCAGTGGTGAACACGGCAGGAGAAATGCAGCAAAAAAAGGTTTTGAGAAAATCATGCCACTAGCTAACATTAGTAACGCGGTAGCCTACATTCCTATTTTCCACAGAGGTGCTGGTCTCAACACTTCTCTTTTCTTCTAGTTCTCCTGATTTGTTACATCGGTTTATCTGTGTTGACACTCTTGCATTCCAGGTAACTACCTCATGAAGCTGGTTGAGAGAATGCCATGAGTGTGCAAACCTGTCATCAAGGCAAAAGGTGTCTAGTTTGATGAATCTCAAATATAAAGTATATTTTGATTCGTTTAACACTTGTTTGGTTACTACATGATTCCATATGTGTTATTTCACAGTTTTGATGTATTCACTATTATTCTACAATGTAGAAAATAGTACAAATAAAGAAAAACCCTTGAATCAGTAGGTGTGTCCAAACTTTTTACTGGTACTGTACATTGCAGGTGATTACCAAGGCGACATTGAATGTTCCTTAGTGGCCTAATTGAATCAGCTTGAAAACCTATGGCAAGACTTGAAAACGGCTGTCTAACTTGACAATTCTTGAATAATTTTTAAAAGAATAATGTGTAAATATTGTACTATCCAGATGTGCAAAGTTCTTAGAGAGTTAATATGTTTTCATATTATGTCTGCATAGGGAACACCCAAAACTGTGTTAACATTCCAATCATGTAAACATTCTGACTTTCTTTACTTTTACATATATGAATTTCAAACAGGCAGGAGCTGGAACGGTTAATGTTAAGGATCGAGGCCCCATGACAAGTTGCAGTGATGAATGAGCCATGTTCTCTCTAATGTTTTTCAATTACAGGATATGCTTTGGGAGCTCCCAGAGCGGGAGCCCAGTGAATTCATTATGCTGCTGGTCATGGCTCCTATGGCGATTCCTCTTGGTTTGGAGGGAATGTGTAATATGGGCCACTCTAGCTCTCCCTTAGCTCTCGCTCTCAGAGACTGGGCAGCTCTGCTTCTTTTGCACTATGCTTCTTTGGCACTCTTGTTTATTCTATTTTTGACAGATGGACAGGTAGTTAGCAAGGGGTTCAGACTGACTTTTAAATCTTTTTGAAATATTTTGTGCCTCTGCTTATGATGGAACAGTGCTTATTGTAAACGCTGGTGTTTTTACTTAGGATTGAAACTCCCTATTCCCATTTGACCAGTTCCTTGTCTTCTAGACAGCACAGCATTCAGCTTTAAGAGGTCAAGAGCATTACTCATTGAATGTTCTATTTATATGTCACAATTGACTGACTGCTGGGCCCCATTCAGGATGCCAAGCATGAGCATAGGAGCCAGGGGGGGACATGTTAGAAGCAGGTAAATAAACTAATGGAAAGGCCTCCGCTGCTGGAACATAAGTCACTTCCCCTGCCCCGACTGACTGCTTTGTTCTCACTCTTGAATGATACAAGCAGTGTGGCAGTGTGTGAGAAAAAAACCACTGTGTGGCACCACCATCATTACTTACCGGGTAAAGTAATTGTTGTTTGCAACAATAAAGGAAGTTTAAGTAAAAAGTGTATGAATGTGAATACTTTGATATGTTAGAACGAATATGGGCAACTATAAGCTTTCTCATGGCTAGTAGCTAGTTAGCTTTACATATAAAGTTTAGTATTTTTCAATATTGCAGATAAACCCCCAAATCTTTCAAACTATTTGTTTGCATAATTTCTAATCCCATATTTATTTATTTTTAAACCCTTTCAACACCTCCCCTGATTGGAGCAAACTAATGGACACAAACACGTCTTCTACTGCTATTTACAGCCACTTCCGCTCACAGACACAGTACACTCTAATCTTAATTCCAACCCTCAGATGTTCACAGACTAACCCATCTTTCCCAGCAAACCACCATTTTACTATTTCTTTTGCAACACAACCTTATTTTAATGTGATGTCTTATGAAGGTGTTGAACCTCTCTATTTTTACCATTTATACCTAGATTGCCCTAAAAATAAACACTTTACCTACGAGTATAATCATATTTCCCATTGATTGATTGTGGTTTTTCCAAACTCCTAACAGTACTATTTGTAGGGACATCTGATCACAGACATTATCACTTAACATTCACTCCTGGACCTGAATCCAAAAGCGAGCCACTGAAGGACAATATCAAAAGAAATGATCTGTTGATTTTGTTTTCTCATGGCAGAGTCTGCACAAGGTTGACTGTTCAATGCCCCATATATTGAGCATTTTTGAGCTTTTTGTTGTGAGAATTGTATTTAATAATTTTAATTTAAAATTACGTGTTGATATTTTGTTATTTTCTATATCAGTTCATAAACACGATGCCATGGTATTGGAATATAAAAAATCTGTTCCCAACTATCTTTAATTTTATGCGGCATAGTTGTCAAACCTATATGAGATTAAAAATATTAATAATATGTGTCCTCTATGAGTATTATAACAAAAGCGTATGTTCTGACAATGTAACCTCTACAAAATAAATGTTATCCTAAGAGGTTTCATATTGTTTTTATAAATCATCAAATAAAATCCCACAATAATTACTATAAGAAACATACAGTATATATTAGGAATATATACAGTCGAAGTCGGAAGTTTACATACACCTTAGCCAAATACATTTAAACTCCGTTTTTCACAATTCCTGACATTTAATCCTAGTAAAAATTCCCTGTCTTAGGTCAGTTAGGATCACCACTTTATTTTAAGAATGTGAAATATCAGAGTAATAGTACAGAGAATGATTTATTTCAGCGTTTATTTCTTTCATCACATTCCCAGTGGGTCAGGAGTTTACATACACTCAATTAGTATTTGGTAGCATTGCCTTTAAATTGTTTAACTTGGGTCAAATGTTTCGGATAGCCTTCCACAAGCTTCCGACAATAAGTTGGGTGAATTTTGTCCCATTCCTCCTGACAGAGCTGGTGTAACTGTGTCAGGTTTGTAGGCCTCCTTGCTTGTACAAGCTTTTTCAGTTCTGCCCACAAATGTTCTATAGGGTTGAGGTCAGGGCTTTGTGATGGCCCCTCCAATAGCTTGACTTTGTTGTCCTTAAGCAATTTTGCCACAACTTTGGAAGTATGTTTGGGGTCATTGTGCATTTGGAAGACCCATTTGCGACCAAACTTTAACTTCCTGACTGATGTCTTGAGATGCTGCTTCAATATATCCACATAATTTTCCTCCCTCATGATGCCATCTATTTTGTGAAGTGCACCAGTCCCTCCTGCAGCAGAGCACCCCCACAGCATGATGATGCTACCCCCGTGCCTCACGGTTGGGATGGTGTTCTTCGGCTTGCAATCCTCCCCTTTATTCTGTGTGTTCCATTGTCTCGGGCGTTTATGGACCTTGTACCTGTACCGTTTTGGTACTTGCCTATTAAAGACGCTAGGTGCAGTTTGCGCGAGGACGTCCGTCGGGAGCTAGCCTGGAGAGATACCACCCTCACCTTGGACCAGCTGGTGGACATGTCTATTCGGCTGGACAACTTGCTGGCTACCCGCGGACGTCCGGAACGGGCTCTGTCAGTTTCATCCCATAGCACCTCCGCTCCGACGCTCATGGAGCTAGGAGATGCTGCAGCGAGGGCGACCAGAGGAGGAGCCCTTTCCTGTACCAGATGTGGTCGTAGAGGGCATACTGCTGAGCTCCTCCAGAAGAGCTGGAGGAGCTCTGAGTTTGCCCCACATTCCCTGCATAAGGCGCTAGTAGATTCAGGCGCAGCGGGGAATTGTATTGACCGTGGCTTTGCTTATAATTTAGGGATCTCCCTTGTTCGGATTGATAAGCCCTTCCCAGTTCATGCTTTAGATAGTCAACCATTAGGGTCAGGGCTAATCAGGGTGGCCACGGCTCCACTGGACATGGTTACGCAGGAGGGTCATGGGGAGAGAATTAGTCTCTTCCTTATTGATTCTCCTGCATTTCCCGTGGTGCTGGGGATACCCTGGTTGGCCTGTCACAACCCCAAGATTTTGTGGCAACAGAGGGCTCTGAAGGGGTGGTCAGAGGAGTGCTCAGGCAGGTGGGTAGGAGTTTCCATCGATGCAACGACGGTGGAGAGTCCAGACCAAGTCTCCACCGTGCGCATTCCCTCAGAATATGCCGATTTGGCGATCGCCTTCTGTAAAAGGAAGGCGACTCAATTACCACCTCATCGACGAGGGGATTGTGCGATAAATCTCCTGGTAGATGCCGCACTTCCCAGGAGTCACGTGTATCCCCTGTCACAGGAGGAGACGGTGGCTATGGAGACATATGTCTCTGAATCTCTGGGGTAGGGGTATATTCGGCCCTCCACGTCACCTGCCTCCTCGAGTTTCTTTTTTGTGAAGAAGGAGGGAGGTCTGCGTCCGTGCATTAACTATAGAGGTCTAAATTCCATTACAGTGAGGTACAGTTACCCAGTACCTCTCATCGCCACGGCGATTGAGTAATTTCACGGGGCACGCTTCTTCACAAAACTGGATCTCAGGAGCACTTATAACTTGGTGCGTATCCGGCAGGGAGATGAGTGGAAGACAGCGTTTAGTACCACATCCGGCCATTATGAGTACCTCGTCATGCCATACGGGTTGAAGAATGCTCCAGCAGTCTTCCAATCCTTTGTAGACGAGATTCTCAGGGACCTGCACGGGGAGGGTGTGGTGGTTTATATCGATGACATTCTGATATATTCCGCTACACACGCCGCGCATGTGTCTCTGGTGCGCAGAGTACTTGGGCGACTGTTGGAGCATGACCTGTACGTCAAGGCTGAGAAATGCTTGTTCTTCAAACAGGTCGTCTCCTTCCAAGGATATCGCATTTCCACATCAGGGTTGGTGATGCAGTGTGACCGCATTGCAGCCGTACGTAATTGGCCGACTCCCACCACGGTAAAGGAAGGGCAGCGGTTTTAAGGGTTTGCCAACTACTACCGGAGGTTTATCCGGGGTTTTGGGCAGGTGGCTGCTCCCATTACCTCACTGCTGAAGGGGAGACCGGTGCGTCTGCGGTGGTCGGCTGAGGCGGACAGAGCTTTTGGTCACCTGAAGGCTCTGTTTACCTCGCCTCCCATGCTGGCGCATCCGGATCCCTCTTTGGCATTCATAGTGGAGGTGGACGTGTCCGAGGCTGGGATTGGAGCCGTGCTCTCACAGCACTCGGGTACGCCACCGAAGCTCCGCCCCTGTGCTTTCTTTTCGAGGAGCCTACTCCACCACAGTGTCCAGCTGGACGGATGTGCGTTCCGTTCGATGTTCACGACAGCTTGATCTGGTGGGCTCACACGTCACCCTCCTCTGGTCATCCGGGCATCGGTAGTACGGTGCGAAGTCTTAGTGGGAAGTACTGGTGGTTCACTTTGGCCAAGGACGTGAGGGTTTATGTTTCCTCCTGGTCGGTGTGCGCTCAGTGCAAGGCTCCCAGGCACCTGCCCAGAGGGAAATTACAACCCCTTCCCGTTCCACAGCGGCCTTGGTCACACCTGTCGGTGGACTTCCTGACCGATCTTCCGCCATTACAGGGCAACACCACGATCCTGGTTGTTGTGGATCGGTTTTCTAAGTCCTGTCGTCCCCTCCCTTTGCCCGGTCTCCCTACAGCCCTACAGACTGCGGAGGCCCTGTTTACACACGTCTTCCGGCACTACGGGGTGCCTGAGGGCATAGTTTCTGATCGGGGTCCCCAGTTCACGTCCAGGGTTTGGAAGGCGTTCATGGAGCTTCTGGGGGTCTCGGTCATCCTTACCTCAGGTTTTCACCCCGAGAGTAATGGGCAGGTGGAGAGAGTAAACCAGGATGTGGGTAGGTTTCTGCGGTCGTATTGCCAGGACCGGCCAGGGGAGTGGGCGACATTCATTCCATGGGCAGAGATGGCCCAGAACTCACTCCACCACTCCTCTACTAACCTATCTAACCTATCGCCCTTCCTGTGTGTGTTGGGGTATCAGCCGGTTCTGGTACCGTGGCATCAGAGCCAGACCGAGGCTCCTGTGGTGGACGAATGGGTGAGGCGCTCGAGGGAGACCTGGGAGGCCGCCCACGGGTACCTGAAATGAGCAGAAGGGCAGCAGAAGGCGAGTGCTGACTGTCACCGCAGTGAGGCCCCGGTGTTCACGACCCGAAACCTGCCCCTCCGCCTGCCCTGCGGAAGCTGGGTCCACGGTTTGTGAGGCCATTTAAAGTCCTGAGGAGAATAAACGAGGTGTGTTACAGGTTACAGCTCCCCCCTGATTACCGTATTAACCCCTCTGGACATCGAGGGGGCCCCAGCGTATGCAGTTCGGTCCGTACTGGACTCGAGGCGTTGGGTGAGGGGCATTCAGTACCTCGTGGATTGGGAGGGGTACGGCCTGGAGGAGAGATGCTGGGTGCCGGTGGAGGACGTATTAGACCCATCGATGCTGAGAGAGTTTCACCACCTCCCTCCGGATCGCCCTGCACCTCGTCCTCCGGGTCGTCCTCAAGGCCGGCGTCGACGCGCTGTGGGAGCCGCGCGTCAAGGGGGGGATACTGTCACGACTTCCACCGAAGGTGGTTCCTCTCCTTGTTCGGGCGGTGCTCGGCGTCGCCGGCCTACTAGCCATCACGATACATTTTTCCTTTTCTATTGGTTTTGTCTTTGATTCATTCACACCTGGTTTTCATTTGCTTTAATTTCTGTGTGTATATTTACCCCTGTTTCCCCGCTTAGGTTTGTGCGGGGTTATTTTCATGTTGCTCGTGGAGGTTTTTTCCTCAGTTTATTCACGTGTGTACTGTGTGTTAAGTATAGTAGGAGCGTTGTTTTAATTCCTTCCGTGAATAACTGTATGTTCCATTGTCTCGGGCGTTTATGGACCTTGTACCTGTACCGTTTTGGGACTTGCATATTAAAGACACTACATTGACATCTCTGCTCTCCGGCGCTTGACTCCTTAGCTACCTTCAGTACAATTCCGCAACAGCGGAGCTGGGTTGTGCAGGGAAAGTCGCAGGGCCAGAGAGGGCGATGCTAGGTAGCGCAGGAGAAGCCATTTTCACCAGTTTCCTCAAATCTATGAAGAGAGGATACGTTCATTAGAGTTACCAGCCTCAGAAATTGAACCCCAAATAAATGCTTCACAAAGTTCAAGTAACAGTCACATTTCAATATCAACTGTTCAGAGGGGACTGTGTGTGTCAGGCCTTCATGGTAAAATTGCTGCAAAGAAAACACTACTAAAGGACACCAATAAGAAGAAGAGACTTGCTTGGGCCAAGAAACACAAGCAATGGACATTAGTCCGGTGGAAATCTGTCCTTTGGTCTAATGAGTCCAAATTTGAGATTTTTGGTTCCAACCACCGTGTCTTTGTGAGACGCAGAGTAGGTGAACAGATTATCTCCGCATGTGTGATTCCCACCATGAAGCATGGAGGAGGAGGTGTGATGGTGTGGGGGTGCTTTGCTGTTGACACTGTCTGTGATTTATTTAGAATTCAAGGCACACTTAACCAGCATGGCTACCACAGCATTCTGCAGCGATACGCCATCCCATCATTTGTTTTTCAACAGGACAATGACCCAACACACCTCCTGGCTGTGTAAGGACTATTTGACCAAGAAGGAGAGTGATGGAGTGCTGCATCAGATGACCTGGCCTCCACAATCAGTTGGACCGCAGAGTGAAGGAAAAGCTGCCAACAAGTGCTCAGAATATGTGGGAACTCCTTCAAGAGTGTTGGAAAAGCATTCCAGGTGAAGCTGGTTGAGAGAATGCCAAGAGTGTGCAAAGTTGTCATCAAGGCAAAGGGTGGCTACTTTGAAGAATCTAAAATCTAAAATATATTTTGATTTGTTTCACACTTTTTGGTTTCTAAATTATTCTATATGTGTTATTTCATAGTTTTGATGTCTTCACTATTATTCTACAATATTGAAACTAATACAAATAAAGAAAAACCCTTGAGTGAATAGGTGTGTCCAAACTTTTGACTGGTACAGTATATGTCAGTTGAGTCGTCTGACTCTTCTCCAGATTTTGGGGTAGAACAGTTGCCCTCTTACTCTGCTTGGGAGCCTGGGGTTTGACACCGTTATCACTGTTGAGTGATTTAATCTTGCTTGTTGTGTGGAATCACTTGTCTGAAACAAATACAAGGTAGAAGAAGTAATTTAGCAGAGTTAGGTCAATGGTTAGGCTTAATCCAACCTCTTTTCCAGTCTAAATTACATTTAGCCTGCAGGATAGACTACTATGAGGTAAAGGGGGATACCTAGTCAGTTGCACAACTGAATGCATTCAACTGAAATGTATCTGCCTCTGAATCAGAGCGGTGTGGGGACTGCCTTAATCGACATCCACGCCATCTGCGCCCGGGGTGCATTTGTAGCCCCTTCAGTTTAGTATGAATTTAGTTTAATCATGTGTGTTATGCTGCGTTTAGACGAGGGACAAGAAAGCAAGAACATTCGATCAGCATGCTAAATGTGCAACCAGAGGGAAAAAAATTCTAGACCACCTTTACTCCACACACACACGCGTACAAAGCTCACCCTCGCCCTCCATTTGGCAAATCTGCTGCCCAGTGACACGAGCCTACCAGATGAGCTAAATAACTTCTATGCTCGCTTCGAGGCATGTAACACTGAAACATGCATGAGAGCATCAGCTGTTCCGGACAACTGTGCGATCACGCTCTCCGCAGCCGATATGAGTAAGACCTTGAAACAGGTCAACATTCACAAGGCCGCAGGGCCAGATGGATTACAAGGACGTGTACGCCGAGCATGCGCTGACCAACTGGCAAGTGTTTTCACTGACATGTTCAACCTCTCCCTGTCTGAGTCTGTAATACCAACATGTTTCAAACAGACCATCATCGTCCCTGTGCCCAAGAACACTAAGGTAACCTGCCTAAATGACTACTGACCCGTAGCACTCACGTCTGCAGCCATGAAATGCTTTGAAAGGCTCGTCATGGCTCACATCAACATTATTATCCCAGAAACCCTAACCCACTCCAATTTGCATACAGATCCACAGATTATGCTATCTCTATTGCACTCCACAATGCCCTTTCACACCAGGACAAAATAAATACCTATGTGAGAATGCTATTCATTGACTACAGCTCAGCATTCAACACCGTAGTGCCTTCAAAGCTCATCTCTTAGCTAAGGACCCTGGGACTAAACCCCTCCCTCTGAAACTGGATTCTGGACATCCTGACAGGCCGCCCCCAGGTGGTAAGGGTAGGTAACAACACATCGGCCACGCTGATCCTCAACACGGGGGTGTAACGCCCTGGCCATAGAGAGGGGTTTTTTGTTCTTTATTTTGGTTAGGCCAGGGTGTTACATTGGGTGGGCGTTCTATGTGCATTTTCCTATGTTGGTTTGTTTCATTGATTTTGGCCGTGTGGCTTCCAATCAGGCACAGCTGTAGAGTGTTGTTGCTGATTGGGAGTCACACATAAGTGCCTGTTTTTCCGTTGGAGTTTTGTGGGTAATTGTTTCTGTTGTGTGGTTTGCACCTGACAGGACTGTTTGGCTGTCGGTTTTCTTGTTTTGTTTTGTGTAGTGTTCTTTAGTAAATTAAACTTCAATGATGATCACTAACTCCGCTGCGTATTGGTCCACTTTCTCAGACGATGACTTCTCTGTTTCGTCTGACGACGAAGACAGCCGTTACAGAATTACCCACCACAAAAAGACCAAGCAGCGGAGAAGAGGGCAGATGGAAGTCAAGGAGGACTATAGGAAGCAGCGCGCTCGGGAGGAGATGGCATCCTGGTCGCTGGAGGTGTTGGAGTCAAGGATTGAGTGGACATGGGAGCAATTGCTGGACCACTGTGACAACCTGCCTGGGAGGCAGGTAGAGCCCGAGAGGCAGCCCCCAAAAAATGTTTGGGGGGGGCACACGGGGAGTGTGGCAGAGTCAGGTTGGAGAACTGACTTACAGGAGGCAACGTAGTACTGGTCAGGCACCGTGTTATGCAGTAAAGCGCACGGTATCCCCAGTACGCGTGGAGAGCCCGGTGCTTTACATCCCAGCTCCTAACATCTGCCGGGGGAGATTGGGCATCGAGCCAGGACGTATTGGTCCACTTTCTCAGACGATGACTTCTCTGTTTCGTCTGACGACGAAGACAGCCGTTACAGGGGGCCCCTCAGGGGTGCGTGCTCAGTCCCCTCATGCACTCCCTGTTCACTCATGACTGCACGGCCAGGCACGACTCCAACACCATCATTAAGTTTGCTGATGACACAACAGTGTTAGGCCTGATCACCGACAACGATGAGACAGCCTATAGGGAGGAGGTCAGAGACCTGACCGTGTGCTGCCAGGACAACAACCTCTCTCTCAATGTGATCAAGACAAAGGAGATGATTGTGAACTACAGGAAAAGAGGACCGAGCACAACCCATTCTCATCGACGGGGCTGCAGTGGAGCAGGTTGAAAGCTTCAAGTTCCTTGGTGTCCACATCACCAACGATCTAACATGGTCCACACACACCAAGACAGTCGTGAAGAGGGCACGACAAAACCTATTCCCCTCAGGAGACTGAAAAGATTCGTCATGGGTCCTCAGATCCTCAAAAGGTTTTTACAGCTGCACCATCGCGGGCATCCTGACAGGTTGCATCACTGCCTGGTATGGCAACTGCTCAGCCTCTGACCGCAAGGCACTACAGAGGGTATTGCGTACGGCCCCGTACATCACCGGGGCCAAGCTTCCTGCCATCCAGGACCTCTATACCAGGTGGTGTAAGAGGAAGGCCCTAAAAATTGTCAAACACTCCAGCCACCCTAGTCATAAACTGTTCTCTCTGCTACCACACGACAAGCGGTACCAGAGCGCCAAGTCTAGGTCCAAGAGGCTTCTAAACAGCTTCTACCCCCAAGCCATAAGACTCCTGAACAGATACCCAAACTATTTGCATTGCCCCCTATTCTATGCTGCTGCTACTCTCTGTTATTATCTATGCATAGTCACTTTAATAACTCTATCTACATGTACATATGACCTAATTTACCTCTACTCCGGTGCCCCCGCACATTGACTCTGTACCGGTACCCCTTGCATACAGCCCCGCTATTATTATTTACTGCTGCTCTTTAATTATTTCTTATTCTTATCTGTTGCTTTTTTTAGGTATTTCCTTAAAACTGCATTATTGATTGGGGGCTTGTAAGGAAGCATTTCGCTCTAAGGTCTACAGCTGTTGTATTCGGCCCATGTGACAAATACAATTTGATTTGATTTGACATGCAACATTGCTATGCAACATCTTCTTATCTTATCTTTCCATTTCATGTGAATTTCATGTGAAATCGTGGGAATACATTTGTATTGTTAGCTTACCTATCTTTGTGTCCTTGTACTTTCAGCTTCTTGCCATGGTGATCATGTAGATTAAGCTAAATAATGTTTGGGGCGGCAGGTAGCCTAGTGGTTAGAGCGTTGGGCCAGTAACCGAAAGGTTGCTTAATTGAATCCCCGAGATGACCAGGTAAAAATCTGTCGTTCTGAATGAGGCACTGTTCCCCGGTAGGCAGTCAATGTAAATAAGAATTTGTTCTTAAATAAAGGTTAAATACAAAAAAAATGTTGTATGACATTAAATAAACAAAGTTCATTTATTAATTTAACTTAAGACAGACAAAGAAAGTAATGACAAAATGCACACTACTGTGAACACACTTACCATCCCTCTCTCTGTACATTCTCATTTATGTTTCTGTTATTTGTGTTGTTCAATTAGTTCATACATGGGTTACTACATGATACAAAGAAAAAGACCCTAAGAAAGGAGGTGGGGACCGCTCAAGAGCAAGAAACTCATAGCTGATAACTTCACTCATAGAAATGCTAATACTTTAAATATGAACAACCACTCATTCGAAAAGAAATTGCAATTTACATATGTACAAGTGTATGTCTTGTTGTCTCTCTCTGTGGTCGCCGGTCCAGCTGCTGGAGAGAGTTGACAGAAAAGTGTCTGGTTGCGTTTCTAATGGATACGTCAGGTGTACCCATGTTGTCTCATAGAATAGCTGTTTCGGCGGTTGTCGGAATTCTTCTTCCTAGCTGCAGACTGAAAAGAACTCATCTAAGATTTGCTCCTTCTGTGGCAATGTTTTAAAGTTTAACCATTTATAGCCGTGTAGCCAACGCTACACGTTGTATGGTCTCCTTGGCCTATAGAGTTGTAGTTAACCATTTCACATGTAGCTACCGCTCCATGCTTTTCTTGTCTTGTAGTTTTAAACCATTAGTCAGCCTTGTAGCCACCGTTGTACGCTGTCTGGTCTAAGGGCCTATAGAATTGTAGCCATTCCAACGTCGGGACTCCGTCTCGGCGTTCTCTGACTTAAAGTACATTTAGTAGGACGTGGGTTTTATACTCTGTGGAAGAAGGGGACGTTTCATGACGCCGACCAAGTCTATGCTCACGTGGGCGTGGCTACTGACTTGGTTAAAACCATTATATAAAGAACAATTCTCATTTAGAAGGCTAACATCACATTACATCTTTTCACAAATAGTTTCATATTTACTCATTCATTTTATCCAACATCTAGATGTAAATCTGATCATTGAAAAGTGTACACAAACAGAGATACAGTAAAGTGGGTCTCTTGTCTTTCATGAGGTCACCAAATGAAACAACTTTGACAGGAGTGTTCTTTAAATACCCACGGACCATTCCCACATTCTCAAAATATAAATATTGTTGAATTATTCAAACTTTTTATTGTCCAAGAGTCTCTCTGTGTTCGACAGTTTACATTCCAAAATCGAACACTACAGAGCATAGAGGCAGCGTATTTTACGACTGTCATAAAACAGCCGACTTCCCGCTCGCCCCCCTCTATGAGAGAGAGCACGCTGTAGAGTGGACCCACTGTAACCTGATCCTTCAGATCATCACAGGAGAGTGATGACAGAGTCATATCAGATCATGATCGAACTGCCCCCGACACAGGGAGAGAGGTTCCTGTGAACTCTGTGGTGAGATGCTACAAGAGAATTGCTCTAAATGGAGAAATAGTTCATGGTCAAACCTACAGCAAAACAAAACAAAGAAACAACTCCGTAGTTATTTTGAAGGATGGGAGTTTTTTTATTTTCATCTCCCACTTTCTTAACAATTGATGATCAGTGTTTGTATGCCATAGGAAGTTATGATCATTACACAGTGTAGAAGTTGGCCAGAGGATCTATGATCAGAACTCTACTGACCTACATGTCAACCATCCACTTCCAAACAGGCTTTCACAAAGCCATAAACACGAAACAGGTAGTCAGACCATGCATGAAAATTCAGTGTCCGTAGTCCAGTTCCATTGTACGTAGGTTTATATCTCTGCATGTCCTCAATATTGTAAAAAAGCATAACAATTAGACAGTCCCCATTGCCTAGATCTTTCCGTATATTGTATGACACTGACGGGAGGGTTTAGAATGTCGTGCAGAAGTTTTTACTGGTTGCTGGAAACAGTGAACACAATTGCAAATATTTCTCTTCTGATGACAACAACGTGTGAATATTCTGTGAACAAAACACAACAGTGAATTTTGTATTTACTGGTGATATTTGTATTTTATGTTTGGCAAAAGGTGGTCTAAGATAGGCTTTAATTGTTCTATCCTTGCACCCAAATATGACATTTGAACATCCTGAAAAACACAATAAATACAATTAATCATGAAATTAGCCTCTGTACTTGTTATTAGCATGATCTAATTACTTTGAAATATGTATGTTCCATGTATGTATGACCTCACATGTCTCTCATATGATTTTTATACAACACATGCAACATTTGTGTTTGGCTAAAGCTTGACCACCCATATACACTGTAAGTCAGATATTACAAGAATCCACCATGAATCTTGTAAAAATTGGACATAAGAGTTTTTTTCAAAAGGACTTCAAAGGACTGTAAGTAATGTTCTTGTCAACTGCCCGCACATCACCCCTGTCAAACTAGTTGGCAAATTCGAGAGATTTCATCTTAGATGTCTTTAACTTAATCACAGTGATTATGAAGGTATGTTACCTGTGTTAAAGGCCCAGTGCAGTCAAAAATATGATCAACCTGTGTTTTATATATATTTCCACACTATGACTTTGTAAAAATACTGTGAAATTGTGAAAATGATGATAATGCCCTTTTAGTGTAAGAGCTGTTTGAAAAGACTGCCTGAAATGTCAGCCTGTTTTGGTGGGATAGAGTTTTGGCCTGCCTGGTGACATCACCAGATGGTAATTAGTTAATAGACCAATAAAGAAGAAGCTATTTTTGTTCATTTTTGACCATTCACAAAGAAACAAACAATCACAGTAAGTTCCTTCATTTTTACCCAGAAATTATTTGATGTTGATATAAAAATGACTACGTTGGACCTTTAAGAATTTGTTTGGTGGTATCATTATAATGGCAGGAGAGTGACTGTCATGAACAGACAGACAGGCAGAGAGGGACAAAGTGAGAGGCCACAAACTGGTAAAATAGTGAGAAGTGCCTCTCCAAGCCCATATCATTTCATTCATAGACTGATGATCTGTCATAGTGTGAATCAATCTTAGTTATCATATATGATCTGTGATGAAATCATATCAGCTTAAGTCTAGAGTGTGTATTGCATGTGTTAACTTCATGCAGGAGAGAGGCAGGCATGAATATATTTTATTTTTGATAATTTTGTAGAGTGGAGATTGATTAATTTCAGTTTGACCTTTCATCCCTACTTTTTTTACTAAAACAGTTTTTAATTGTGTATTTTGCTGGTTATTATTACAGTATAATAACTGTATTATACGTTTTAAAAAATGATGTTACGTTTTAAACCATTTAGTATGTAGAGCAGCAGTAGTAACAATCTGACAGGGGAAGTTGGAAAAATACTAGGAAATGAATCATACAGGTGCAGAGAAATACAAAATGAATGTTTAATTGAATATTTCCACATGAACAGTTAAACTTCTATTTAGCAAAGTATTTAATTGCCTTGGCCCTAAGACTGATTAGACTGTACCAGAGTAAGTGCCCCTCTGCAAGGGCCCCCCTAGCCTTGTAAATTTGCTCATTTGTAAGTTGAGATTGGTCTGTATCCTTTTCTTAAAAGTCACTAGAAATGAGCATTTAAAACCTGTTTTTCAAATATTTTTCCGGGGGCGACCCCCCACAACGTCAGAGTCGCTCCTACACCACCTGGTGACAGGCAGTACAATTTCATTTGTAAAGCTCTCAAACACATAACAGAAAGAAAGCTGTCACAGCAGTGAATCAACATCTGATGACAGGTTAAGCACAAAGAGCTGGCAAAGACACCTCTAGCAATGACAGTCAATGTGCATCAAACTTCACAGGAAAGTGGATCAAAAAGAGTATGGTACAACAGGGAGCCAATCTGGGAAAATTAACGAGGTTGGAGATAGGTGATTTGATTGTTTCGACTCAAAGCCAAGCTAATCCAAGCCTTCCTGTGCTTTCTTTGCCAAATAGAAACAGTGGGAGGCATAGACAGGATAACTATGATGGATAGAGGCAAGATATATGTATTACTGTATTTGCATAATTGCGTCTGAAACACCAGTGCTTACTTGGCACATGCCAGTATTTTCTCACTGAAAAAACACACACAAATACACTCTCTCTCTCTCTCTCTCTCTCTCTCTCTCTCTCTCACACACACACACACACACCGTAGTGTGAGGGTTTTCACTCCAAGTTTATCTGATAGGGGATCTCAGGAATGGATTTTCAAGCAAAGACACAATCAAACCAGTTAACAAAGCAGACAGGACACATGGGATTGGATTCAATGAATAGAAATAGGATCTATTTCCCTTATCCCTTGGATTGATATGCACACACACACACACACACACACACACACAGACACACACACACACACACACACACACACACACACACACACACACACACACACACACAGATCCCTCTGGAACTTTCATTGTGCACACCTGGCCCCTATTCCCACTGATTGTATTTGTATATATGTGCTCTTTGTTCACCATGGTGGTGTCCATTATTGTTACAATGTCCATTGGTGTGTGTGAGTACCTGTGCTGTGTGTTTTGGGCTTTCTTGCCCTTGTGGATTGTGCAGATGATTACGGGTCTCGTCCCGTGTGTTAATCATTGTGCGCGTGTGTTATTTATTCGAGGTACTCCTCGCTCTTTTGTTTGGGTTTCAACCCTGTGTTTTGTTACGTGTTTGTTTGGTCTTCGTCCCCGTGCTTTTACATGGCACGCCGTAATCTGGGTGAAATAAAAACCCATATTATGCATTCCTGCATCTGTCTCCTGAATCATTCATGCCAACTTGACACACACCTACACACCTACACACCCACAAACACCCGACACACACACAGAGCCTGATATATACTAGGTTGTGGATCCGTCCAGGGATTGTGCCCTACAGTAAGTGACCCTGAACTGGCAGCCTCCATTACTTTATACTGAGGCAATCAGTAGGCCTAGCCCCCCTCTCCCTCTATCTCCACACCTCTCCACTCTGTGTGTGGAAGGAAAACAGGTATTATGTGAGATGGGAGAGGAGAGTGTATTTGTGTGCAGAATGTTACTGTATATGGGTCTTTCTATAAACTAGGGTACCAGTGAGGATTTCCTACACTGGACAATTTTTTCATGACATTAAATGAAGTTATAAGGGGGTATCACAGCTATATTAAATGACATGTATGAGTTGATTTAAAACCTATGTTTAATCCTTTATCATGATTGGTGTCTGTACGGATTTGTGCAAAATTGTGTGACGTTAAACATTACTTTTCTGTCCTTGCATTTATGGCTGTTGTTTTTTTTTTTTACTAAATTACTCACGATTAACGTTCACAAAAAACATAACAATTATTTTAAGAATTATAGATACAGAACTCCTTTATGCAATCCCTATGTCCGATTTTAAAATAGCTTTTTGGTGAAAGCACATTTTGCAATATTCTGAGTAGATAGCCTGGCCATCACAGGCTAGCTATTTTGACACCCACCAAGTGTGGTACTCACCAAACTCAGATTTACTATAAGAAAAATTGGATTACCTTTGCTGTTCTTCGTCAGAATGCACTCCCAGGACTTCTACTTCAATAACAAATGTTGGTTTGGTACAAAATAATAAATAGTTATATCCAAATAGCGGCGTTTTGTTCGTGCGTTCAAGACACTATCCGAAGGGTAAAGAAGGGTGACGCGCCCGGCACGTTTCGTGACAAGAAAAATCAAAATATTCCATTACCGTACTTCGAAGCATGTCAAACTCTGTTTAAAATCAATTTTTATGCGATTTTTCTCGTAAAAAAGCAATAATATTCCGACCGGGAAACCCTGTTTTCGATGAAAGACTGAAAATGTAAACATGGTGGAGTCCCGTGCACGCGCGCCCCAGTCTCATTGTTCTCAGATCGACCACTATCCAAATGCGCTACTGTTTTTCAGCCATGGCCTGCAAAGTCATCATTCAACGTTCTGCCGCCTTCTGAGAGCCTATGGGAGCCGTAGGAAGTGTCACGTTACAGCAGAGATGCTCAGTTTTCAATAAAGAGAGTGTAGAAGGCCAAGAAATGGTCAGAGGGGGCACTTCATGTAAGGAATCTTCTCAGGTTTTTGCCTGCCATATGAGTTCTGTTATACTCACAGACACCATTCAAACAGTTTTAGAAACTTTAGGGTTTTTTCTATCCAAATGAAATGATTATATGCATATTCTAGTTACTGGGCAGGAGTAGTAACCAGATTAAATCGGGTACGTTTTTTATCCGGCCGTGCAAATACTGCCCCCTATCCCCAACAGGTTAAATTACACATTGAATCCTGGATCTAGCTGTAGGACAGTTTTTTGTATTGACATCTCAGAAATGCAGTGTAACTACTGTACGTAACATTTAGTGTCTCCTTACGTTATTGGGTGAAAACAGTTTTCATGGGCACACAAATCCAAAAAAGTAAATGTGACTGCAAAATGATTGTCACATATTTTAGAATGTCAATGCATTGGCAAGCTCAAAAAAAAAATCATTATTCTTAAAGTGGTAATGGCATCCCCTTTTTGGGGGGAGGGGGAAGGTTTCTATATTAGGCCCTATATGTACAATTATATAAATTATACAATTGTATAACATTGAGGTCCTTGAAAATTACAATTAAGTTCACGTAAAAGTCCCTGAAAGTCCTTGTATGTGACAGAGCGCTGTGTTTCTACAGCAGGTGTCTCTGCTCTCTACAGCTGTGTCTAAATGACTTCTGTTAGCATACTTTGCTCTTTGACCTCCCTGTCGTTCCCTTCACATCCCTGAGGGTTGGGAGGGAAAGGATACGGTAGTCCCCCACCCTCTGCAGCTCTATGAAGAAAGTGTGTGTGTGTGTGTCTGAGTGGCACTTTCATCTGAATGATCAAGTGAGATGGAAATCTTTTGATTTAGGAGAGTTGTCCTAGATCTCTGTCTTTGTTATCTCTCTCTCTCTCTCGCTCGCTAGTTCTCTCATTCTCTGTCTCTCTATCTCTTTCAAAATACTGTCCGTGTTTGGCAAATCCCCTTAAAGGTTGCTTGGACACTATAGTTCACAAGAACCAGACATGCTGTGTGCCTAGTTTGAAAATAATCAACAACCTTTTTCTGTTGAGAGATGTAGTAGACATCACTAGGATGTAGGATCAGGATCTGGGAGTGTTTTCTATAGATGAAGAAAAAGCTTTTGATAGTGTGTGTCATGCCTATCTGTTTAGGACCATGGAAGCTTTTGACCTGGGTAGTGGGTTTAGATCATGGGTCAAGCTACTGTAGTGCGGGGCTTCCGGTATGGTACATTCGGGGGTGTGGGTTGAGCCGGCTAGTCCCAGGTAGGAGAGGGATTAGGCAGGGGTCCCCACTTTCAGGTGAGTTCTACTGTCTAACCATAGAACCACTGCTGTGTAGGCTGAGGGAGAGGCTGCAGGGGATGTCAGTTCCGGGGCCAGTGGGTGGGGAGTTGGTTTCAGTGTCGGCTTATGCTGATGATGTGACGGTTTGTCAAGGGGCATGGAGATGTGGACGACGTTAGCAGGGCTTTGGTGTTGTTTGAGTGGGCGGCATCAGCTAAGGTGAATTGGGAGAAGAGCGAGAGTCTGATTATGGGGAGATGGGCTCAAGCAGGATGTCCTAGTCTTCCTGGGGGGCTACAGTGGGACAGAGTTGGGATGAAGTTCCTAGGGGTATTTTAAGGGGTCCTCAGAATTTCAGGAGAGAAACTGGGAGGGGCTGTTGGTTCAGGTTGCAGCTAAGTTGTCTAAATGTTGGTGGTTGTTGCCACTAATGTCATTCATGGGAAGGGTCCTGGTCACTAACAACTTGGCCACTTCAATGCTTTGGCACAGGCTGATGGTGTTGGACCCCCCACAGAGTCTCAACTGCAAAAGTTACTTATGGACTTTTTTTAATCAAGACTGGACACACACAGTAGTTTTACACCTGCTTTTGCATGAAGGTGGACAAGGGCTGGTGGACATTGGGTCCAGAGTTGCACCTTGGACCTGGAGCAGGTCGGTAGGTCAACCATTACTCCGCTCAACCGTGCTGTGCTTCGGGCATGAAAAGAGACTCTAACTGTTCACAGAGACGTTTCACGGTCAGGAGCTTTGATAATGGAGGAGCCAGCAACATGGCAAAGGCTTCTTCTATAAAGTCCTCCAGGCTGCTTTAGCGGGTGGTGGAGGGGGTCTATGTTGCACCTCTGGGCGCCTTCAGAGAGCTGCTGCGGAATAGGCCGAGACTGGGTTGTCTAACTACGGATGGCAATGACCTACCTTCGTTTACCATCACTGCCGCTGCAGGAGATCACCCAGGAGGGTGAGAAGATAATTTTATTGGGTAACACTTTATTTGATAGTCTGTAGAGCATCTACAGATGGACTATCTACAGACTATCAGTAACATTTCACCTAACTATCTACTAACCCTAACCGTAATCCTTATCCTAACCCTAAACTTAATCTTTACCCTAACCCTTATTCTAAACCTAACCCTAACCTTATAACCTTATTCCTGTATAAGCCTTCAATAGAGAAGTGCACTGCTGATCTAGAGTGGAGGATTATTCACAGGGCTATCGCTATGAACAGATACGTAGCATCTTGATCCATCAGTGGGGAGGGGTTGTCTGTTCGGTGGGATGAGGAGACAGTGAGCATCTGTTTTTCATTGGTTCAAGGCTGGCAGAGCTGTTTTCTGTGGTGGGTTTGGTTTTAACTTTTTAGGTCCATTACAATGAAGTAAAGATTGTGCCTGTAATGATGTAACTATTGGCCAATTACATTTTTAAATAAAAAATATCTCTCTCTCCTCCCTCTGTTCTTCTGTTTGGCCTTTTACACTCCTTCTCCTCCCTCCAACAGGAAGAGGAAACAAGGTGGGGTTAACACTTAAGACAGTAATCACACCTGCTTCCCTTAGAGCTGTCTCCCTGGGAGATGGAGGATCTGTCTCCCTGCTAGCTCAAAGTGAAGCCAACTTGTATCAGTAATTGCATAGGGATCCAGAGGGATGGATTTAAAGAGAATAATATAATTTTGAATGTGGAAGCGCAGCTACCACCAACTGACAGACTGCTATTTATAGACTTGTTGCACTCTATAGGATTGGACAAAACCAAGAGTTGGAACCATGTACTGTATGATGGAGAGGCACGTTTCCCTTGTACATCCAAGCTCAGTTTTACAACATGTTTCTTTACAGCTTTTGAAAAGTGTAGGGTATGCCATGTTTTTTCCCCTCTCAGGAGAAGCCTCTCACAGCTGGAAGAACATCACAGAATATCACCATCTGACTCCCCCCAGCCTTCATCAACACCCTGTGTTAAGTTACACACACACACACACACACACACACACACACACACACACACACACACACACACACACACACACACACACACACACACACACACACACACACACACACACACCAGTCCAGCCCCATCCTCATTAGCCACTGGACCCCTCTTAGCTGCCCCTCATCATTTGGGTATTTTTCCATAATCACTGGTAAGTCGAATTAGACCCAATGTGCCTCTGAGCTGCTCCTGGAGAGAAGAGATTATAGTACTAGAGGGCTGGAAAGAGAGAGGGAGGAAAAGAGAGAGTGAGAGGGATGGAGAGAAATAAGAGAAACAAGGGTAGAGGGAGGGATAGACAATTACAGAGTGAGATGGTACTGAAGAATGGCATAGAAAAACAGAGAGGGAGAGAGAGAGAGAAATAGAGAGAGAGAAATATATATATATATAGAGAGAGAGAAAGGGAGAAAGAGAGAGAGAGAGAGAACAAGAATGAGAGATGGGTCAGGGTCACTTTCGCTATAACAAAAGGTCTTCCTCTTAATTTGTTTCCAGACAAATACAACTGCGAAACATCCACACTCACTGCTCTATCGTTGCTTCTACAAACAATAACTGTCACAGCACAATCACTGCATAATCCAGGGATTCCTAAACCTGGTACTCGGGAGCCCTAGTGGTGTACAGTTTGGTTTTTGCCCTAGCACTACACAACTGATTCAAATAATCAACAAATAATCAAGCTTTCATCATTTGAATCAGCTCTGTAGCGCTTGGGCAAAAACCAAACCCTTGGGGTTCAGAGCACTGAGTTTGGGAAACGCTGGTAATCACAGCAATTTCAAGACTAGGGTGCTAAAATATGGTGTGAAGTGGAGATAATCAATCTGTGTTTATTGCAGCTAATGTACTGCCTTCAGGGAACCGTGGAGAAGGAGATGAAGGACTGTGACCTGTCATGGAAAACAAGTGTGATGGCGCCGACAGAGATGGTCGCCTCGCTTCAGGTCCTTAGGAAACTATGCAGTTTTTTGTTTTTTGATGTATTATTTCTTACATTGTTAGCCCAGGAAATCTCAAGTGTTATTACATACAGCAGGGAAGAACTATTGGATATAAAAGCGATGTCAACTTACCGTCATTACGACCAGGAATACGACTTTCCTGAAGCGGATCCTTTGTTTGGACCTCCACCCTGGACATGCGATCTTATCCCAGAGGCCGACCCAAAACAACGCAGTCGCCGCAGGAGAGGCAGACAGAGTGGCCTACTGGTCAGACTCAGAAGGCGAGCACACCATCCACCACTTCCGAGCATATTACTCGCCAATGTCCAATCTCTAGATAACAAGGTGGACGAAATTAGGGCACGAGTTGCCTTCCAGAGAGACATCAGAGATTGTAACATTTTCTGTTTCACGGAAACTTGGCTCACTCGGGATATGTTATCAGAGTCGGTACAGCCACCCGGTTTCTTCACGCATCGCGCCGACAGAAACAAACATCTCTCTGGTAAGAAGAAGGGCGGGGGGGTATGCCTTATGATTAACGACTCATGGTGTAATCACAACAACATACAGGAACTCAAGTCCTTTTGTTCACCCAACCTAGAATTCCTTACAATCAAATGCCGACCGCATTATCTTCCAAGAGAATTCTTCGATTATAGTCACAGCGGTGAATACAAACAGTGCAGCTATTCCCTCCGAAAGGCAATCAAACAAGCAAAGTGTCAGTATAGAGACAAAGTAGAGTCGCAATTCAACGGCTCAAACACGAGACGTACAGTATGTGGCAGGGTCTATAGTCAATCACGGATTACAAAAAGAAAACCAGCCCCATCGACGTCTTGCTCCCAGACAAAATAAATAACTTCTTTGCTCGCTTTGAGGACAATACAGTGCCAGTGACACGGCCCACCAGCAAAGCCTTGGGCTCTCCTGAACTAAATGACTATCGCCCCATTGCACTCACTTCTGTCATCATGAAGGGCTTTGAGAGACTAGTCAAGGACCATATGACCTTCACCCTACTGCATAGTCGGAACTAGAAGCACAAGCATTTCGCTACACTCGCATTAACATCTGCTAACAATGTGTATGTGACCAATACAATTTGATTTGATTTGGCCCCCAAAAAGGCAGAAGATCAGCAGCAGTGGCACTCTCTCATGGAAGCATGTTCCACATAGGAACAAAGATGGTTAAGTAAGTAAATAACTTGTTTGCCTGCAGTCACTATGGAGGAGGTGTGTCATTTGTTTGTACCAGATATGAACCGTGGGGAGGTCAAATGATGTCAAATCCCTAGCTTCTTGAGAAGTCAATGTTAATTTGTCAGCATTAACACTTTTTACTGAGGGAGCCTCCAGAAATGAGGCCCTTTGGAATCATTACCCAGAGTTATCCTTGGGGTCAGATGATCCATTCAGCAGGGTGAATCGATGCATGGAGGTGTGACATTCAATTTTGTCAGCTGGTTATTGTCATGCAAATAACTGCCGGTCTCATAGTAATTGACTGCTAATTAACATAAATGTTTAGCATCTCCAGGCCTCCATATACAAACCGCTGATGTGTGCCTTTGGAACATCTACATTTAAAAAAGTCTAATAAATCAATTTAATATACACCATCACAATAAATCCATTATTTATTTTAGGCAGGTCTAAAGAAACATGATACAAAGAAAATGTATTTCAGAAGAACCGAATATGAGTCGCCTACTGTATGTTATCTGGCTATACGCCATGCCATAGGCTGTAGGCTAGTCCATTTAGCAGATAAGCTTTGCCTATAAGTCCCGTGCCATTATTTTATTTTATTGTAAGAGTAATAGAATAATAGAATGAATCATAGCTGAATACAAAAGAGTGGCTGTATTGGAGAGGGAGGGGTTTCACCACTGGGTGTATACAGCCAGCATCTCAGGCTCCATTTCATTGTGCTTCATTCTATAGCTAGAGGACTCCTGATATCTCCAGGAGGGGGAAGTATCATTTTTGTTGTTTAGTAATCTGTTGTCTAGTACTGTGTTTTTGCTAGCTAGGGCCATCTACTTTAAGTGCTGTCTGTCTTCCCAGTAGGCTACTTGGTGTGTGAACTGCTGACTACCAGTGGTGGAAAAAGTACTAAATTGTCATACTTGAGTAAAAGTAAAGATACCTTAATAGAAAATTACTCAAGTAAAAGTGAATGTTACCCAGCAAAATACTACTTGAGTAAAAGTCTAAACGTATCTGGTTTTAAATGTACATAAGTACAGTGGTAGAAAAAGTACTTAATTGTCATACTTGAATAAAAGTACAAAGTAAAAGTAAGTGCTATACATCAAATTCCTTATATTAAGCAAACTAGACACTATTTTCATATTATTTTTAATTACAGACAGAAAGGGGCACACTCCAACACTCAGACATAATTTACAAACACAGTAGTTGTGTTTTGTGAGTCTGTCAGATCAGAGGCAGTAGAGATGACAAAGTGTTATATTGATAGGTGCCATAATTCTGTCCTGCTTGAGCATTCAAAGTGTAACTTTTGTGTGAGTACTTTTGTGTGTCAAGGAATGTGTAAGGAGTAAAAAGTACATTATTTTCTTTAGGAATGTAGTGGAGTAAAAGTAAAAGTTGTCAAAAATATAAATAGTAAAGTAAAGTACAGACACACCAAAAATACTTAAGTAGTACCTAAAAGTATTCCTACTTAAGTACTTAACACCACTGCTGACTACTCACTTGTAGATGATTGTTGACACATCAACCAGGATCAAGGGGCAGGTCAATTTGTGACTTGTTTTGGTAATCAGTGGCTGTATTGGAGGGGATGTGGTTTCTCTCCTAAGCAATCAAGAATAAGTACAGGGAGGTGTGCTCTTCAATTAGTGTTAGTACTTCAGTCTTCCCTGGTTTCTCAGTGGCCACTGAATTGCAAAGAAAAAGCCATATATCAGACTAGCCAATAAAAAGAAAAGATTAAGATGGGCAAAATAACACAGACACTGGACAGAGGAACTCTGCCTAGAAGGCCAGCATCCCGGAGTTGCCTTTTCACTGTTGATGTTGAGACTGGTGTTTGCGGGTACTGTTTAATGAAGCTGCCAGTTGAGGACTTGTGAGGCGTCTGTTTCTCAAGCTAGACACTCTAATGTACTTGTCCTCTTGCTCACTTGTGCACCGGGGCCTCCCACTCCTCTTTCTATTCTGGTTAGAGCCAGTTTGCGCTGTTCTGTGAAGGGAGTAGTACACAGCCGTGTACGAGATCTTCAGTTTCTTGGCAATTTCTCGCATGGAATAGCCTTCATTTCTCAGAACAAGAATAGACTGACGAGTTTCATTAGAAAGTTATTTTTTACTGCCCATTTTGAGCCTGTAATCAAACCCTCAAATGCTGATGCTTCAGATACTCAACAAGTCCAAAGAAGGCCAGTTTTATTGCTTCTTTAATCAGCACAACAGTTTTCAGATATGGGCCTCTGTACGCCTATGTAGATATTCCATAACAAATCTGCCGTTTACAGCTACAATAGTCATTTACAACACTAACAATGTCTACACTGTATTTCTGATCAATTTGATGTTATTTTAATGGACAAAAAATGTGCTTTTCTTTAAAAAAAACAAGGACATTTATAAGTGTCACCAAACTTTTAAACTGTGTTTTCTATCCCAGTTCACTCTTCTCCCTGTAGGCTATACAGATGCTCCCCACCCATTGGATGCAACCCTTCTAATTTAGTGTACCCTGCGCACACAACCCATGTGGAATTCCTGGTCTCTGGCAGCGTTTGGAACTGCCGATCTGCGGTCAAGAACGCAGAGTTAATCTCAGCCTACTCTGCCCTTCAGTCCCTTTACTTTTTGGCCCTGATCGAGACATGGATCACCCCAGAGAACACTGCTACTCCAGCTGCTCTCTCTGACTACGTTTTTCTCATAATCCAAGAGCATCTGGTTGTGTTGGTGTTGGCACAGGTCTACTCATTTCTCCTAACTGGAAACTTTCTCTTTTCTCGCTCTCTCACCTGTCCATCTGCTCATTTTAATTCCATGCTGTCACTGTCACTTGTCCACTCAATTTTAACATTGCTGTCATCTATCGCCCACCAGGTGCCTTTGGAGAGTTCCTCAATGAACTTGACACCTTGATAAGCTCATTTCCTGACGATGGCTCACCGCTCTTCGTACTTTCTGACTTTAACCTCCAGACGTCTGCCTTCAATTAATTTCTTTCGAACTCTCGCTTTCCCCTCCTTGCCTTTTTTGACCTCACCCTTTTCCAATCCCCTCCAACTCACAAGGCAGACAATACACTTGACCTCCTCTTTATTAGAAGCTGTTCACCTACTAATCTCAATGCAACCCCCCTTTCAGGTCTCTGGTCACTACTTTGTTTCCTTTTCTGTCTCCCTTTCCTCCAACCCTAACCACTCAGCCCCTACCCAGATGGTCATGCGCCATCGCAATCTTCGCTGTCTCTCCCACTACTCTCTCCTCTTCGATCCTATCATCTCTCCCTTCTTCTAAATCTTTCTCTCTCCTGTCTCCTGATTCTGCCTCTTCGACCCTACTCTCCTCCCTTTCCGCATCGTATGACTCGCACTGTCCCCTTTCCTCCCGACCTGCTCAGCCCTCACCTCCTGCTCTGTGGCTGAGTAACTCATTGCAAACTTACAGAACAAGGCTGCGGGCAGCTGAGCAAAAACGGAGGACAAATAAACTTCCAGAGGACCTATCATCTTTTCACTCCCTCCTCTCTACATTCTCTTCCTCTGTATCCGCTGCTAAAGCCACTTTCTATCACTCAAAATGTAAAGCTTCTGCAGTAGGCTATTAGGCCATGTATTGTATAATGGCACAATCATTATTTTAATGTAGTTTTTTTTTCGGACTTGGTGTCAAGACTTCCACCGAAGTCGTTTCCTCTCCTTGTTCGGGCGGCGTTCGGCGGTCGGCGTCACCGGTCTTCTAGCCATCATCGATCCACTTTTCATTTTCCATTTGTTTTGTCTTGTTTTCCTACACACCTGGTTTCCATTTCCCTCATTATTTGTTGTGTATTTAACTCTGTTCCCCCCATGTCCTTGTGTGGGATTGTTTGTTGTAAGTGCTTGTGTACTTGTTTACTGCTGCACGTCGGGTTTTTGTACACATATTCTGTTGTATTTTTATGCCGTTGGTTTTTGGATTAAACTGCTCCGGCTACTACCAAGTTCTGCTCTCCTGCGTCTGACTTCCCTGCCACCAGTTACGCACCCCTTTACACTTGGGCTCATATATACGCTTATGCGTATGCATAAGCTCAAATATGCATTTGAGTGTTCTACATGCAACATCATAAATGCTTTGAAATAATATTCACCTTAGAAAGTGTTGGCCATTTCATTGTTTGGCTTTGAAACAACATTCACAACGACCATGTTTTCCATTCCATTTCAACCTACTGTTGAAGTTCTTCAAATTGATCACCACAGTGAGGTAAAACAAAATGTAGCCTAACGGTAAGTTTTAAAAACATGATACTGTTTTGATGATGTGTTTGTGGTTGTCATTTGCATTGATGTCAGAGTGGTTTGAGGGACAATAGTACCGGGTCATTAGTGACTACCAACGCATGTCCAAAGTGCAGAAGAGGAGATTACTGTGACTCAACGGTGGAATTTGATTTCTCTCATGACTCATGACTGCCTGCTTGGTGGTAATACGCTACCATAACAGCCCTTGTTGCCAATTCCATTTCAGTTAATCCAAAACAGGAAATAAATTGAGTTATAGAACACATCACCAACATTGACATTTTTCATGTAGAATCCAATGTTTTTAATGGTGATGAATTGCAATGGAATTTACACCAACCCTGTTGCCCTTGCTTGGTGAAGGGAAGAAAACGAAGCAAAAAAGAATTGGATTGAAGAGAAGCGAGGAGAAGAGAAGGGAATAACAAAGAACAGGGAAATGTGGTGATGAAGGTGGTGGGGAACGAGGGGGGGGGGGCTGTTTGCCATGATGATCAAAACAGAACATGACTCGTACCTGCAGGGAGCCTCTCTCTCTCTCTCTCTCTCTCTCTCTCTCTCTCTCTCTCTCTCTCTCTCTCTCTCTCTCTCTCTCTCTCTCTCTCTCTCAACTCTGACAGGGTTCTATGTTCTATGTGCTGATTCAGCATGGCCATGCACACACACGGAGCACGTGCTCACACAATCCATTCATCAACCCCCCGTCTGCCTCTGTCTCCCTGCCACACATAAGCTCACATGGAACAGTGTGATGCACAACACATATCTGCTTTTGTTAGTGCGCCCTGAGCTCTGAAGCCCAACATAATGATTAAACATATGTTATTATGCATTAGCAACAATACCACAACAGACATACCACACCAAAGGGAATGTAAATTTAAACCTTACATCAATGTAAACCTGCAGAATTTGTGGTGTTCTGTGTAATACCACAGTCTGTGTGTGATGTATATTGTTCCCCAACATGTTGTTATTCCACCATTTAAGCCTTGGCATGCATCTTCTCTATTCAAATCATTTATTTTCACTCATTTGCCAAGCAATTTGTTGACATTGCATGACAATATGCACACAGTAAAAAAAACGCTTCCACTCCAAATATCTTATTGTGACGGCATCCTTTCTGTCCGATACTCTGGGGTTGAAAATATCAGAGCTCTTGACAGATGCTTTCCTGACGTGCATCAGGCGACTCTGTGGCTCACAAGCTCCGCATCTTAATAACCCCAAGATTAAAGAGAAGATAAATCACCACCACATAATCATAAAATAGCCCTGAAGCCCACATTGTACTGTACAATTGAAGACAGAAGCAGCAGTGGGCTCTGGCTCTCTGGCTCTCTGGCTCTCTGGCTCTCTGGCTCTCTGGCTCTCTGGCTCTCTGGCTCTCTGGCTCTCTGGCTCTCCGCACGTTAGTGGTTAGCCTAGATTATCCCAGGTCTACCAGGGACGCTACCAGTCACGATAGCGATTAACGGTGCACGTCATGACAGGAGCTGCCGCTGCAGTTCCTTTCTGTGCTTAAGAGCAACACCTGGTGGGATTAGTGACTCAGGGAATTTCTCTAGTGTCAGAAAGCGGGATCGTTTCCTAACATTAAACATGCCTCTCTTGGACAGATGCAGATTTAAATATAGTCCCCCTTCCCTCCTCCCCCACCCCACCCCTCCTCCCCTCCTCCCCCACCCTCCCTTCCTCCCCCTCCCCTCCTCCCCCACCCTTCCTCCCCCACTCCACCCTTCCTCCCCTCCTCCCCCTCCTCCCCCACCCCACCCCTCCTCCCCCACTCCACCCTTCCTCCCCCTCCCTTCCTCCCCCACTCCACCCTTCCTCCCCTCCTACCCCACCCCACCCCTCCTCCCCCACCCCTCCTCCCCTCCTCCCCCACCCCTCCCCTCCTCCCACACTCCACTCTTCCTCCCCCTCCCCTCCTCCCCCACCCCTCCTCCCCCACTCCACCCTTCCTCCCCCTCCTCTCCTCCCCCACCCCACCCTCCTCCCAGTATGACAGCTGGGCTAGCCGTACACACGCTCACAGCAGCAGTGAGGAAGCGAAAGTCTCCATAGAAAGATGAGGTTAGAGAGTTGGTTTAGCGAACGTAATACTCATAAATGTCATGGACATATGGCCTGGGGCATGATGGCAGCAGAGAGAGGGGGAGAGAGAGGAAGAAAGAAAGGGCCGAGTTGGCGGCGTTGCCCCGGTTTGACACTGTTGTGTGGAGTCTGAGAGGAGGCTCTCCAGCCGCCCTCCTCCAGAGAGCCTCTTCTCTCCCAGTTGTCCTCCAAGGCAGAGTGCTGCTGACTGGGCCGCTTGGCTTGCCCGCTGCACACTAGGGCATCCACTTCTGGAGCCTGCATTAGTTAGCGCAGCTGGATGTGACACCATGCAGCTCCCCAAACACACAGGCAGAGCACACACTCATGCTATAGTGTCTCACACACGGACTTAACGCACATACACAGAGTTATTTATACAGTTATTAACATCAACACACACTCTGACTCATGAACACACACAGATCACATGCACACCTATAAACACACAGTGTCACTTACATGTATGCATGAACGCTCACACACACACACACACACACACACACACACACACACACACACACACACACACACACACACACACACACACACACACACACACACACACGCACACACACACAATGCAACAGCCCTGCAGAGCTGGCAGCTGTCTCACCTGCCTTATGACAGGCCTGGGCCTGACGTTTTCTCTCCTGACACTCATCGCTGCTCTCTCCTGCCACCTCCCCTAGCTGTATAGCATCATGTAAACACTGTATCCTCTCTCAACAGCCACATTACACAACCGTACTCATAGGGCATTGGAAGCAGGCACCATAGAACCCATCAGTCCTGTGTCCCTGTCCCCTTCCTCCCTTCTTTCCCCTCCTGGTGTGAAGCAGCTGTGGACCACCATACATGTTGCACTCAATCATCATGTGATTATCACTGAACTGTATCTACTCTTCACCAAATACCTAGTATGTAGCTCAGTGACTGCATCCTATTTTGTTGTTAGTTTGTTAGTGATTATGCTACCCTCGCTCTGGGCTGTTATTGCTCTTGGCTGATGTCTGATGATGAGGTGTAGTTAAAACACACAGGGTAAAAGGTGTGTGTGTGTGTGGGGGGATAAATATTGACATTGGTCTGCCCTCCAGCTTTCCTTTCCCCTGTTTTTCATTCAGTGTGTCATATAAAGCCATTGACAATATGAGGCGGCGTGAGTGTGGCTGGGTGTGTTTGTAGAAAGACTATCTGATGGATGGATGGCTGGTATCACCCAGTCTCCATGGATGAGGGGAGGTGGAAATGCCGAGCAGAGACATTAAATATTAGAGCGAGCACTCGTAAAGATCACTCACACAGGTACTCTGTGTGTCGAGGCAGGTGAGGGGGGAGAGCACTGCTTTTCATAAAGAGATGTTTGTAATGTTTGAGATGTTTAGGGGTCCAGGCTGTAAAATGCAGTGTGTGAAAGGGGTGTTGAGTGGTGTGTTTACCGTGGTCGGTTTTGTGTGTGCACACGTTCGTGTGTTTATGCGTGTCTCAGTGACACGGGGGAGGGGGGAGAGACCGGTTCGGCCTGCTTTAATCCCTGAATCCAATCCCTACTTGTTGACAGTCCACACACCCTGGAGTGGAAAAGCTGTCATGGTAGAATACATAGTGCAGCCAAAGCTGAGAAACCCATCATGGTTTCCAACATTAATCACTTGCATTAGTCGATGTAAGCACACTGTATAATAGAAATCTGTCAACCCCTCTCTATGATGTTCCTTCCTGTATGTACTGTAGAATGTGCTGACACATTGAGGTTGTATTGTTGTGTAAGGAAACTGATAAACACTGACAAACATATTGTAACAGCAGGGTAGGACCGGGCCATTGTCATCCCAGCATTAAAAACATAGTGGGTGGCTGTCACTACTCTACATGCTGACTCGTCTAACAGTCAGAAGAGGACAGGACAAATGCTGGAGTATGGGAAATAGAAACAAAATAGACTGTCTAGAGGCCAACTAAGCATCCCTGCCTATGTTTATTCACCTGCTCAAATAAAGAAGAGGAATTCCGTTTGGGTATAAAAACTGGTCAGGGGTCAGTGTTTACTGTTTGGACCCATCGACTGACTGGGGTGTGAGTGACAACAGGAGTTGGAAATGGGCTGTCATATACTGTAGACAGAGGGGCTATTTGAAGGTGAATCTGCACCCTTGATGCATACCACTTTGAATCACATATTGTGCTTTAACATACTAAATTGGGAATCAAAATAATGTATTCATTAGCCTTACATAATGCTACATATTGAAAATAGATGGGATGAGTGTTTCTGAATCCTTCCTTTTCAAAGATGCAAGCTGGAGCATGCAGCTGTTACTGTTTCCCCTGATGAGCGAGTCGACATTAGCCATCGATTTGAGTTTGTATTGAAGCTCAACCTGCCAAAGGCACTTCTGCATTCATCTGTCTAGTTATCCAGTTCAGAGGCATCTCTCCATAGCAGATCACACAAAAGCAGTCCAAGAAGGATATTTTGTAACTAAGAGGTAAAGAATGAGAGGGAGAGAGCTACACTTGGATACCTGACTTTGTTTTATCTATTAAACAACCATATTCAAGGCAAGTGTTTAGTGCTTACAGTTGCATTTGCTGCTAACAAATGATGACAATCTCCATTCAGAACAGTCTCTGTACTGGCCTTGAAACCAATCCCATGGCAATGAAATTGAAACTAGCGTTATTGGATTTTACACTAATTCACTCTGTCTCGTGTACAGATTGTATCATACATTGAGTTTATCAAACATTAGGAACACCTTCCTAGTATTGAGATGCACCCCCCCCCCCCCCATTTTGCCCTCAAAACAGCCTCAGTTCATCAAGGCATGGGCTCTACAGGGTGTCCAAAGCATTCCACAGGGGAACTGTCCTATGTTGACTCCAATGTCAAGTTGGCGAGATGTCCTTTGGATGGTGGACAATTCTTGATGCACATGGGAAACTGTTGAGCATGAAAAATCCAGCAGCTTTTCAGTTCTAGACACACTCAAACCAGTGGGCCTGCTGCCATACCCCGTTCAAAGGCACTTAAATATTTTGTCTTTCCCATTCACCCTCTGAATGGCACACATACACAATCCATGTCTCAAGGCTTAAAAAATGGAAAGAGCAGGTGTTTAAAAAATGGAAAGAGCAGGTGTTTCTAATGTTTTATACACTCATGGTATATTTGCCCTGCAGAATGCTATCATACTTGATCATGATATGCCTAAGGCAGGCTAGCTAGACAAGCCAGTCAATTTACCCAGTCAATTACTGTAGAAAAACAGAGAGAACTTCCTTATTGACCTGGCAAAAAAAGATGCCACGCCTAAAGTCAAAATGACTCCACTGCCTAATAATACAATCTCTGTCATTCACCATGATGTATGTCTCATTTTCAGTCCTTTGATGTCACTTTAAAACTACAGACCACTTCTGAAAGTTCTCTGTCCAGCCTCCCATCTCATCCCATGCTGGTAATTGGTCCGGTGCTGATAATTACCCATAGGCCACCACTGGGTGACGGAAGGGCGACATGACAGGCTGTCTAATGACACATGGTGTTTTACTGAGCGGGGTCTGCTCCCTGCACCCACACCCACACTAATGAGGAACATGGACCTTGTCTGAGACCAGCCCAGTCTGGCTGACAGAGTCACAGAGGAAGAATATCAGGTAACACCATAGGGATGCTACGATGTGTCGTCACCAAACTCAGATCCCATTAAAAAGGTATACAGTAGGTATCTATGCAGCAAAGTGGGACGTGTTTTTTTGGATGTCCATTCACTCAGAAGTGCACAATGTTTGGGACTTTGATACATTTCACACATACAGTGCATTCGGAAAGTATTCAGACCAGTTGACTTTTTACACATTTTGATACGTTACAGACTTATTCTAAAATTAATTAAATACTTCTTTCCTCATTAACCTAAACAAAATACCCCATAATGACACAGCGAAACAAGTTTTTAGAACATTTTGAAAATGTTTTAAAAATAGAAAACTGAAAAACCTTATTTCCATAAGTATTCAGACGCTTTGCTATGAGACTCGAAATTGAGCTCAGATGCATCCTGTTTCCATTGTTTCTACAACTTGATTGGAGTCCACCTGTGGTAAATTCAATTGATTGGACATGATTTAGACAGGCACACACCTGTCTATATAAGGTCCAACAGTTGACAGTGCATGTCAGAGCAGAAACCAAGCGATGAAGTTGAAGGAATTGTCCGTAGAGCTCTGAGACACTATTGTGTCGAGGCACAGAAACATTTCTGCAACATTGAAGGTCCCCAAGAACACAGTGGCCTACATCATTCTTAAATGGAAGAAGTTTGGAACCACCAAGACTCTTCCTAGAGCTGACCGCCCGGCCAAACTGAGCAATTGGGGGAGAAGGGCCTTGGTCAGGGAGGTGACCAAGAACCCGATGGTCACTCTGACAGAGATCCAGAGTTCCTCTGCAACACTCCACCAATCAGGCCTGTAGAAACAAGATTCTTTGGTATGACGAAACCAAGAATGCCAAGCATCACGTCTGGAGGAAACCTGGTACCATCCCTACAGTGAAAAATGGTGGTGGCAGAATTATGCTGTGGGGATGTTTTTCAGTGGCAGGGACAGGGAGACTAGTCAGGATCGAGGGAAAGATGAACGGAGCAAAGCACAGAGAGATCCTTGATGAAAACCTGCTCCAGAGTGCTCAGGACCTCAGACTGGGGCAAAGGTTCACCTTCCAACAGGACAACGACCCTAAGCACACATCCAAGACAACACAGGAGTGGATTCGGGACAAGTCTCTGAATGTTCTTTAGTGGCCCAGCCAGAGCCTGGACTTGAACCCGATCGCACATCTCTGAAGAGACCTGAAAATAGCTGTCCAGTGACACTCCCCATCCAAACTGACAGAGCTTGAGAGGATCTACAAAGAAGAATGGGAGAAACTCCCCAAATACATGTGTGCCAAGCTTGTAGCGTTATTCCCAAGAAGACTCGAGGCTGTAATCGCTTCCAAAGGTGCTTCAACAATGTCCTGCAAAAAGGGTCTGAATACTTATGTAAATGTATTATTTAGGTTTTTTATTTTTAATACATTTGAAAAAAAAATCTAAAAAACAGTTTTTGCTATGTCATTATCTGGTATTGTGTGTAAATTGATGAGGGGGGAAAAACTATTTAATCCATTTTAGAATAAGGCTGTATTGTAACAAATTGTGGAAAAAGTCAAGGGGTCTGAATACTTTCTGAATGCACGGTATAGTGTAGTCTGCTACTCCTTTCCCCTGGCCGGGGTATTCCAGCTCATGTGATGTTGATGAATGGCCACAGACCCGTGTATCTCTTCCTATCCCTTCCCCTGATGGATATTTGTGAACTGGAGAAAAAATCCAATCAATCAACTTATCTCCCGCTCTTATTCTCCACACACACCTCACTGCTCACTTTGTGCTCAGATCAGCAGTGTACTTACTTACTTACTGTATGTGTGTGTGTATGTGTGTATGTGTGTGTGGGGGGGGGGGTCCATTTGTGTGTGTGTGTCCGTGTACGTGCCAGTGTGTGTGTGTGCACGCAGGTTTCATGATTTCCAAGGACTTGTCTTTTAGAATATGATATTGTGCACATGTCAAAGCAGAGAACTGTGTGACAATGTATTCAATGTTTTAGTATTCAGTTACTTCAGTAGAATTCTACTTCAGAGAATCTTTAACAATTCACCTATCTTTGAACAACAGCTTTTCAGCTTGTTATTTACGATTTGATCTATTGACAAGCAAAAGGGCACTGCTCTCAGATCGCGTAGCTGAAATTATGACACAAATTGAGTGGTTGAGAGAGGTTATTCTTTGTTTACACAGATTTCCAAAGCTATAGCTTGCTGTCTCTGTTGCTGTTCACACCTCAAGTACACTGACAATTCCTGCTTAAAGACATGCTCCGGAACATTGGGGGCGACTAAGTATTTTTTTTTATCCTCCAGCTTTAGGCTGGATGTGTCAATGTGTAATTCATACATAATCTATGAGCAGAATTACTGTTTTACCTCAATTAGCCTTTAAATCCCTAGTTTGAAAGCAAATGTTTTTCTGGAAGCTGTGCTGCGCCATTTTCCCTACATTTTCCCCCATGAAGGGCCAGACCCCTAGCAATTCGAGTTATAGCCAAAGAGCTTCAGCCCCTCATCATTTGAGTGACCAAAGAATAGCTGTAACCTTTGACTTTCATCATGGACATGTCTCTGCCATTCAGATCGCCTGGAATCAAACACTGGAGTGAAAGCTCTGCATGGCAGAGGCATAACTGACCACATTGTGCAAACATTGCATGTAGATTGGTGGGTTCTTCAAAGACAGACGGATCCCACCGGAGCTCATATTATCACGGTTACACTGGTGAGGGCCAACAGACATTGGCCTTGAGTAGTGGTCTGGATGGCAGAACAGAGAAGCAGCTATTTGTCACACTCAGCCCCTCAGGTCCACTGTAACTTCCTCACCATCCCTGTTATTCTTAGACAGTGGGTGCAGGAAGAGAGCAGTGAGCATGGGAGGCCTTGCCATGGGGATTTGTCTCTGACACCACACAGAGAGATGGAGAAAAGGCCAGAGAAACGAGACTGTCAGCGCCGCTCTTTAGTCACAACGTCCCTGTCCTCACAGTACCCTTGTCCTCTCCAGTCAGGCTGCCCTCCAGAGTTAGCATGCGATCGGTGACTGTGATCCTCCAAAAGAGTCGCAGAGGAACTCAGATACGGGAAGAACCCTCTGTTCTCTTGAGTGTAGGGTGTCTGCCCAGTGGGTGAAAACGCGCTTTGGTGATGAAGTTTCACTTCCGTATATTGTATTTTTCAGTGGGTTCTCTAACATATCATTAACATTATATTCGAAAAGTTGTATTTCGTAACCTAATACATGTGATAATAAGCATTGAGCTCTGTTGACAGAGGTTTCTTCTAAAAAACTTTCAGGATTTTACATTTTGTGGTCGTCGTCTTCCGCGGGTCGCAAAAAGAAACATTTGCATGACACGAGCTGAATTAAATGTAAAAAGCTTTGAAAATAAAAACCTTCTGTACGCTCAGTGCTCCGTTGACATTTCATAGAGATACGCTTGTTTTTGTGAGAAATCTTAGAAAAATAACAGGAATTTCGAATGAATATGAAAAGCCTATACTGAAATATGAAAATACTACATGTGATGTCTCAAAATTGATATCCATCTTAACTCTAAGTTATTTTATGTCCTGCGGATTCCAGAAGAACAATGATGAGTTCAACGGGAAAGTCTGGCTTTCAGGTGACCACTAGCCTTATTAATTCTTGCACAGAATGCAGCCGAGCTGACGCAATGCAGTTTTCCTGATACAGTATTTCACCACTTTTTTCCTCTGGCCTCCATTGATTTAGTCACCCTGATTCGGGCCATCCTACAAGGGTAAAAACTCCAATAACTTTTGAACAGATTATGATAGAGACATGAGGTCGGGACCATTTCTTAAAGGAGTATCTACATAAATAGCATGTTATTTTACCTATTGGTCAAAATATGTGTTTTTGATTGGACACCCTATTGAGTGTCACCCCTCTCCTTGTCACAAACAGGGCCTGTTTGTAGAGGCTATAGCTTCTCCAAGGTCAGAGCAGAAAAAGCCAGCGAGCAGCTTCACAATAGAGGCTCCAACAGTAATCCATTGAAGAATTCAGCACTCTTTCCCTCTCCCTGGCCTGTTCTTGCTCATATTGATGGTGATAGCAGAGCACTATTTCTATAGACGGATTTATACGGCCCCATACTTAATACTTCCAGAATAACTATGCAACAAAGGGGAGAAGGAGCCGCAAGGAGCAAAATCCATGCATCATTTATTCAGTCCTGCCGCTATGCAATAGAGAAACCTGTTCTCCTGCCATTGCTTCTCCAATGTGGTATTTATATTATTAGTTCAAATGAGGGTTTCTTATGAATGCAGTCACCCTGACTAGCACTTGGGAGAGATTGCTGCACCATTAAGAGAAAGTCCAACTGCTACAATAACAGGATTCAGGCTGAGCTAGACAAAATCAAATAAGAAGTAGCGTAAGTGAGTAGAAGGAATAGCTTTCTTCGTCTGCACAGTCCCTCCATGGGAATGGTTTTGGTAATGACACCCATCGACTCTGTCGATGACTGTTATGCACTGAAGATGCAATTTCAATCATCCTGTTATCATTACTCATCATATAATGTGCGTGTGTCTCTCACACTTATTCTCCCCACAGCCCACTGCCCACTCTGATCAGCAGAGTGTGTGTGTGTCCATGCAGGTGTCCTTGTGTGACTCTACACTTCTGTTTACTCAGACGGTCCAGGGGTTTGTCTTGTCCACTCATCTCCTTGTCCTGTCAGGGTCCATTATATCTGTTGGCTGTGAAAGGCGCTGAGTGATGATAAGTTCATCTCAGTCATCGGCGACACAGTGTCTGCTCCCCAAGGTACAGTATTCACTGTCTTTAAATGAGACAGCAGCCCAGCTAGCACATAACGTTCTGAGAACCATATGATTCTTAGAGCTTGGTGAGAGTGTGATTGTCCTATGGTTATTTTGCATACAACCTTTGCACAATGTTCTGGGAATGGATACCCAGCTAGCCCATAACATTCTTAAAACCATATGTTTCCAATTTCAGTACCTCTGCATAATGTTTTCTACAGGTTTCCTTATGGTTCTATTTAATTAAAGTAATGTTCGCAGAATGTTCCGAGAATTTTAAGAAACAATGTTCTGTGGTAATTTCAATACTTCAGCATAATGCTTTCTGCAGGTTTCCTCATGGTTCTATTTAAAGTCGTGTTAAAAGCCACAAGAAAACATTAGTAACATTCAAAGAATGTTCTAAGAATGTTATTTAAAAACATAAACATTCCGTTCTCAGCATCAACAAAACTCTATCTATCCTCTAGCTTGTTAAATGTGTTCAGGTGTGTTGGCCACGCCCACTAATTGGCTGCTCTTAATAAGTGCTTGTTACCTTTGAAATGGCGTCTATTTGAATAGACTAAAATGAACAGCTTTGTAAGAGTTAAAAATATGACATGCTAGCTCCGTTCTGATTTCGCAGAGGACTAATTCTATGGATAGAGAACAGAAGATCATAGGTTTGAATCCCACTGACGCCGTGCCACAATAGAAAATACATGTTTTTACATGATTAACATTTAAGGAAATGAATTTCCTACGTGTCCTACGGATGCAGCGTGACATCCTTTACAGTGATGTCGTGACCGGGATCTACATTTGCGCTGGGGTCGCTTTTGAGGGGTGAATGTAGCACATGGGGATGTGTGAAACGTACTCTTCAGCCTGAAGTGTCCCCACTTGCGCCACTGAATAGCTAGCTTTTTGTCTCGCGCCGACTGGTTAAATGCTCCAGGAGGGCGGTATGTTAGCAAAGCAGAGGTCCTGGGTGCGAGCCTCAGTGTGATCCAAAAAAGGAGGAAGTGGTACAAGCAGCGTGATGTCCTTTACAGAGGCACACATTACCCGGCAGGCCTATGCTAAAATAAAAGACTGAAGCCCCTGTAATTATTCATAATTTGAACCCACTGGAGCCTCTCACATTACAGCGTATCTACAGCACACCGAGAAGGAGAGGGCTGGCCTTAGCCCTGCTCAGAGGATGACTAACCTGTTGATTTTAGTCATTTAGCAGACACTGTTATCCAGAGCAACTAGGGTTAAGTGCCTTGCTCAAGGGCACATCAACAGATCTTTCACCTACAGTGGTTCTTCCTTTAAATTTTACGAGCTTATGCCGTGACCGTTAGTGGGCTTGGGGATACCAACCAGAGACTTTTCAGTAGCTGGCCCAACGCTGTTAACCGCTAGGCTACTTGCCGATGGAGTATCTGGGTGGGAGTTAAGCCATTCACTGCGCTCTTATAGACCTTGGCTAAAAACATATTTTTACCGCAAGAAGCACCAGTCTGACTATGCAAAGCATTGCCTAATGTCCCTTAACGCTGAGTGGCATAGTATCTGACATTTTGGGAAGTGTTTGAAATTGTTTGCTTTGAGATCCGGTTGGTCACAGCTTTGTATTATTCCTGCTTGCGATACTGTGGGCCTTTGATGAACATAGTTCAGCATCTCCGAGAATCAGCTTTTGTAAAAATAACAAGTATGGCCAACAGTATATACCCGCGGTGGGGTTAGAGTGAGGCCTCTTAAGATTAAAATACATCTCCCCGCGTCCCTAAAATAGCACAAGGATGTCCTCTAGTGAACCTATCAGCTTATTTTTATTTAACTAGGCAAGTCAGTTAAGGACAAATTCTTATTTACAATGACAGCCTAGGAACAGTGGGTTAACTGCCTTGTTCAGGGGCAGAACAAATGTTTACCTTGTCAGCTCAGGGATTTGATCTAGCAACCTTTACATTACTGGCCCAACGCTCTAACCACTAGGCTACCTGCCATTTATGAAATAAAAGATACAGGTGTAACCATTGATTGTTAGTGTTGAGCTATATGTATGCGCTCTCCTCCTTGTTGTTATATCATTCTTGCAGTTTGAAGCAGTGCCAATGCACAGCGTTCTCCAATCATGTAAATCAGGGATGCCAACTCCAGTCCTCAGGGGCCTGATTGGTGTCACATTTCTGCCCCAGCACCAGCTAATGCACCTGACTCCAATAATTAACTAATCATGATCTTCAGTCTAGAACGCAATTTCTTTAATCAGTTGTGTTTACTAGAGATAGGGAAAAAGTGACACCACTCCGGCCCCCGAGGAGTTGCCCATCCCTGAAAAGGATGCATAATTGGATATACTGGACATAATTGATGCAAGCAGCCATGTCCCCTATTGTACTATGTTACATGCACGTAGGATCTATGCTTTTTACCCTACTTTTTGACATGCCCTTTTGGATTTAAAAATATAAATGTATTTTGAAAGGGGTTGCAAAATTTTGCTGACAAAAAACAAAGGAGAAGAGATGCTGGAAAAACAGTGCCTTTCACTGTAAGATCACAGTTCCCATGAGACAGTGTAGAGCAACAGATCAAGGTCCCTCTTGGTTTAGAACGTCTCATGGGAATTGTGCCCTTGCAGTGAAAGGCCCTGTTTTTCCAACGTCTCTTGTCTGTTTTGTCAGTTTGGGGGGCTGAAAGGAGAGGGTGAGGGATCACCATGGTAACAGTTACTGTGGAGCCAGGGGAAGGTTGCTAAGGTCCTATACACTGACGGCCAGTTTATTAGGTCTAGTAAGCTAAGCTTCCAAGTTGACTAAAGTCCATTGTCTCACCTCTACTTTTGATCGATAATCTTCATCTTTTTTTCCATCATCACTTTGTAAAATAGGGAACGAGCTACACAAATAGCAAAGCTGCCTCAGGCAGTATTTGAAGTATCTCAATATAGTATAACCTACCAATCAGTGTATATGAAGAGCCGTGGAGGGCAGAATCTCACAATGTTGCAGTCCAGAAATTAGAACTTTACTATCAATGCCAAAAGCCTGGGCCTCTGACGGAGACTGTAGAACTGTCATCAAGGCATGCTTCAGTATTCCCCCTTCTATCTAAGACCATTTGTGTGCCCAGGCCTCATAGACGTATCGAAAGTATCCCACCCTGGTCACCAATGTAGCTAACCGATGTAGAGAGAGACAAGTGTCTTTGCAGAATGCAATCGAAAGCTTGTGTGGTCCAGAGACGAGAACTCTACCATCTATTGCAAAAGCCTGAGCTCCTGACAGAGACAGTAGAATTCTCACCACTGCATGGTACAATAGTCAAATAATCTGTTTGTCACCTGTCAAACTGATTCTACATTGAATTTAGTCTTCGAGATGCTCAAACAAGCATGTGTATGTGTAGTTGGTGTTCTTCAACTCTAAAATGCACTAGACTGTGTAAGACAAAATCCACAAAGAAAAGACAACAGGCAAATGCATATGTGGTTGCAATGTCTAAATAGTGGGCTAGTTCAAACTGCACTATTGCTGCCATTAAACTCTGTTAATGTTTTAAAGTCACCATTGGCCTCTTGGTGAAATCCCTAAATAATTTCCTTCCTCTCCGGCAACTGAGTAAGGAAGGACTCCTGTATCTTTGTAGTGACTTTGTATTGATACACCATCCAAAGTGTAATTAATAACTTCACCATGCTCAAAGTGATATTCAATGTCTGCTTTTTTTTACCCATTTTACCCATCTACCCTTGTTTGCAAGGCATTGGAAAACATCCCTGGTCTTTGTGGTTGAATCTGTGTTTAAAATGTACTGCTTGACTGAGGAACCTTACCAATAATTGTATGTGTGGAGAATAGAGATGAGGTAGTCATATTTTTTAAAATGTAAAACACTATTATTGTACAAAGATGGAGTCCATGCAACTGAGTCCAGGTTGGTTAGCTGGCAGTGAACTATGTGGCCATTGAGGACAGCAGTGTAAATCAGATGGAAAAAGATCTTATACCACTTGGTTGTTTTCTGAGTGCATTCCACAAAGCTGTTGATCATGTCCACATTATTCACTGCCCCCATGTATTAGGTTATAGTCAAGCACACAGTCTGGTTTGATCTTTCTCTCTCCTGTCAGGTGGTCCACCTTCCCTGTGGCTGTCATGGTTGCTGTATGGACAGTGGAGAGGACATGGATGTCTCGTTTGCCATACAACTTTACTGCCAGCTGTTGACTGTTCTCGTTGAACTCCACCTCCCCTCTCTGCATCATCCAAATCAAGGTATCCCCTTCCTGTTTGACCAGACTGTGCCAAAAGCCCCTGTGCTGTTGGAGAGCAGATGCTGGAAGAGTGTGGGACTACTGTACCAATTGTCCACATACAAAGTTTGTCCCCTCCCGAGATGAGCCTGCATGGTCATCACCATGGACCCGGACACCCCAAACCCCTCATAATGTTGGATATTGGTGGTGAACCCTATGTAGACTATAATGTAATCTTCACAAATCAAAATATATTTGTTTCAAACCACAGGTGTGGACTAACAGTGAAATACTCTGACTCATTGTCAGAATTGACAAAAATCTCCAGAATTTCCGCATTTGTGATTTGTGTCTCCTTTTGAAAGACAATGCTAATGCTACAGCTTAGCCCACTAGCTACATATATAAACAACACTGAATGGCTTCGATTGAGTGTCAGAGGCTACGTGATTGACTGCCAGCATGCGCCACTTATATCAATATATCATTATCAGAAAATGGTTTGGCTGGTAGTAATTTATTCCTTTTCTGTTTTATTCATGTTTTGAAGTACTGGTGACAAATTATGCATTCCGATTCTTGCATAGATTTAATGGACACGTGGGTAAACTACTTTTTAAAAGTTTGTACTGATTATGATGAGCTAATGCTAAGCTAACTGCCAGCTACTGTATGTGTGGAGCCATGTTTGTTGACATCATACAATGCATTCTGGGTGTCATGGAAACGTCTGTCAGACCAATGATATTATACCAAAACGAGGTGAATGGATGGTTTACTCGTCTTTTGAGTAAACTTCCGGAAGTGGATGATGGGAAGTAAATGATGGTAGACAACACACCCCCTTCAACGTGCATACTGCAAATACACCCAACTCATCTTGTCACCTCTCATTTTTGGTTAATGTGGAAAAACGAACATGGTGGTGCGCACAAACTCTACCCATCGTCGGATTACTTTTAGAAATTGTTTTACAAAATTATTTTGATCACTGGTAAGCACAATAACCCATGATGTGATTAATTGTAAATAGAGTTAGTTAAATATGACCACTTGTGTTGGCTCACTCTTTCTTCAGTTAGCGCTAGGACTAATGGACGAGAATTGTGTAATGCTATTGCTACTTCTGTGAATGTCTGAACATTGCATCCAAAAATCACATTGAGGTCATAACATTGTAAAGACTGTTTGTGCAAAATGTTTCTGTGAAAAAACAGTGTGGCCAACTCAAACGTTGACTGTTGCGTCAACCATAACTCGGAGTTGTTCTAATCGCACCGGTTTGAGCACACGCTGCAGGGTCCACTGTAGAACAATCACACCCGTGAGTTAGTATGCGTAAAAAGGTTGAAGATAGGCCAGCAACATCATCTATATACAGTAATGTGATTGATCACATATGTATCATGAAGGTGAAACTATGTGTAGACTACAGCAGGCATGCCATACTGAGATAGCTTCTCAGAAAACCAAGAGTATGCTTATTTCTCATGTTACTCACCACCACTGACCTTGCTGAGGCAAGATAAACCTGCCATCTTGGTAAATGAAAAATAAGCTTCCCATCTAATACTGTGCCGTAATTCACCATACTGAGATAGCTTCTATGAATAGGCTTATTTTCTCATGCTACCCATAAAAGCCATCATACAGACCAGAACGCCACTAGTAAAGCATCTGTGCAAACCAACACCATTGGTTTAACGTGAAACTCAATCCGTGCATGTTGGTCGCTGCTCTGTGGGCCATGAAGAGTAGATGGTCAGATGGATTCCTGAGCAGAATACACGGCGAAGAGTCCCGACACACAACATGAACTGATACCCTGCCATCGGGCAACTCATAACGAAGGCTGCATTTGCCAGAATGAGATGGAATAGAAAAGCAAACATGGTTATATAAACAGAAATCATACAGAAAGAAGAGCAGACATTACACTGCTGCAGAGCAGCACAGCTCAGCCAGACAATCATCACATAGCGTACAACTACATACAATATACTAACGAAACGCCAAAACAGCAACCAACGGTGGCTACGTATAAACCCTCTGTGCTATCTAAACAGCCTAATGTCACTACTGATACTGCTAAGCAGTAGCTGATGTATCCGCAGTATGCCCGGGCATGCACAATGAGAGTGATAATGACAACCTAAAACCTTGGCCTACAAGATAGAGTGTACCTAAGCTGAGGGCTAAGTCAAGCCTTATATGCCAGTAAGCCATGATAGAAGAATAGATAACTAGAGACATACAACCCATAGAGTACTAGAATAGGCCTGCAGATTAGAGTTTTCTGGAATAAGCGCTCTCAAACAGAATGTTTCATTAAAGGTGCTAAAACACCTGATTGCCAACTGCTGATTGCCGTGTGGTGTTTAACAAGCCCTCAGCATGGCATGTAATGCTAGTATCAAAAGCCTTCCATTGCAACGGGAAGCTATAGCAAGCCTTGATTGGTTATTGCACCGTGATATAGCATCAGCTTCCCCACTAAGGTCCAGGGTGAGAACTTGAAATCTGAGGGAAAAGGTTTTGGGTTAAGGTTAGGGTTAGCAGTAATATAAAATGAACTGTACTTCTGTGAATATGCTTAATGATGGAAACGACACAGTAATAATGTTTAGCCGGCGACAGACTGGCACTATCCAATTAGCAAGAGATATCATGCTGCTCGGCTGCTGAATGGTCCACATGGCGCCCCACAGCATTTGGCAAGCACGATGGTGTCAGATATGAGTCACGCTCAGCTACTGTGCACGGAGCTCGTGACCCACTATAGCAGAGTGATGTACAAGCATGAATTATGTGCATGGGTAAACAAGGCTTACTGGTATCTTAAAATATAAGACTCTCCTAACATATTGCCTAACCTAAAGCTTCATGTACATGACAGCAAGAATGATGATAGAACTAATTAATAGACAAACATAAGAAGGCATGTCTTATCCTGTAAGGGGGCAATCTGGGATAACCAAGATGATTATCCTACCAATTTTTTATAACTAGCTGGGGAAAGGCCGGAGAAGTCACCACTAATGTAATGAACAACTATGGATGACAGTAAAACTATGGCTGAGCTACAGGGTTTGTGTGCGCAGAGAAGGGCGACATCTTACGAGTTCCAACCAAACTTTGCTATATAAAATCAAATCAAACCTTATTTGATTTAAGTTTGCCTGCATTAAAGTCCTCAACCACTAGGAGCGCCACTTCTGGATGAGCATTTTCTTGTCTGCTTATGGCCTAATAGCGTTGGTTGAGTGCGGTCTTAGTGCCAGCATCGGTCTGTGGTGATAAATAGATGGCTACGAATAATGTAGATGAGAACTCTCTTGGTAGATAGTGTGGTCTACAGCTTATCATAAGGTACTCTACATCAGGCGAGCAATACCTCAAGACTTCTTTAATATTAGACATTGTGCACGAGCTGTTGTTGACAAAAAGACACACACCACCACCCCTCATCTTACCAGACATAGCATCTCTGTTCTGCCGGTGCATGGAAAATCCCACCAGCTCTATATTATCCGTGTCATCGTTCAGCCACGACTCTGTGAAATATTATTATAAGATATTACAGTTCTTAATGTCCCATTGGTAGGATAATTGTAATCGTAGGTCATCAGTTTTATTTTCCAATGATTGCATGTTAGCAAGTAGAACGGAAGTCAGTGGGAGTTTACTCGCTTGTTTATTTGCTCGCCTACGGATTCTCAGAAGATCTGCGTCCTCTTTTCCTCCGTCTTTTCTTCACACAAATGATGGTGATTTGGGCCTGTTCCTGGCAGAGCAGAATATCCTTCTCGTCGGACTCGTTAAAGGAAAAAGCTTCTTCCAGTTCGTAGTGAGTAATCGCTGTTCTGATGTCCAGAAGTTATTTTCGGTCATAAGAGATGGTAGCAACAACATTATGTACAAAATAAGTTCAAAAAACCAAGTTACAAACAACGGCAAAAAACAAACAAAATAGCACAATTGGTCAGGAGCATGTAAAACATCAGCCACTCTCTTCGGCGCCATCTCAACATATAGTGACTTATTGTCACGAGCGGATAGAACTGTTTAGGGTGAGTCAAGCTCAGGAGACTGAGGTCCGTTGGAACAAACTTGATTTAATAAATCCAAGGGCAAAATCCATATACGGCTGGGAGCACAACAGTCAAAAAGACTAAAAGAAGCTCCGCTCAAAAAGGGCAGACGGGGCGCAGCCCGGCAACCCTACTGCCTATACAATAAGTCGTAACCCAAACAATATAACACCACACGTAACAAAGAACAATCCCGCACGAATCCTAACTAAACACAGACAGACTAAATACCCCCCCACTAATGACAAACACAAAACAGGTGCAATCACAAAACAGACATAACTAACAGACACTGAAACACAGATCGGTGGCAGCTAGTAGGCCGGCGACGACGAACGCCGAGCGCCGCTCGACCGAGGAGAGGCGTCACCTTCTATGGACGTTGTGACACTTATGTGTTTATACTTACTTTTTTTACAGAAAGCTCATTCTATTATCACATATGATTGCCAACCACTTCTGGACATCAGGTTGACAGTTATTAACCTCAATTTCGATTTCAAATACAACTTATCTGTACCACTGTTCATACCGGACATTATTCCTTTATTCCATGGAATACCAAAACACCGCAGGAGTCCTGGAGGAGTCCTGGTGAAATTGAGGCAAAGAGAAAACCAAGCTGTGCTCCCCTCTGTTCTATTGGCAAATGTCCAGTTATTTGAGAATAAGATGGATGAGCTTCATTCAACTTGAAAAGCTGCAATATTATGTCTTAATGAAATGTGGCAGGATGATGACGCTATGCACATAGTACTCAGTGGATTTTTCATGCAACGGCAGGATCGTACAGTGACTTCGGGGGAGTCGAAAGGAGGTGGAGTGTGTTTCTTTATAAATAACAACAGGTGTTCTGCTTCAAGTGTGAAGGAAATACCTCATGGTAAGTTGCAGACCCTTTAATCTACCAAGAGAGTTTTCATCTGTAATTTTCATGGCTGTCTACATCCCACTCCAAGCCAACACCACTTTGGCACTCAACGAACTGTATGGGGCCATAAATAAACAAGAAATCACTCACCCAGAGGCAGCGTTTCTGGTCGGCAGAGACTTTAACTCTGGGAGACTTAAAACTTTCCTACCTCACTTCTACCAACTTGTCTCCTGCACCACCGGCGGCCACTTTTATTCTATCCACAGAAATGCATACAAGGCCCGCCCTCATCCTCCCTTCAGCAAATCTGACCATGACTCCATTCTCCTGCTTTCTGTTTACAAAGAAAACTCAAACAGGAAGTACCAGTGATGCGCTCAGTATGGAAGTGGTTGGATGAAGCATAAACAAGGTTACAAGAATGTTTTGACAGTACAGACTGGAATAAGTTCCGGGACTCATCCGATAGCATGGAGGAGATTACCACAACAGTCACGGGCTTCATCAATAAGTGCATAAACAATGTCATCCCCACAGTGACTATATGATCATATCAAAACCAAAAACCATTAATTACAGGCAATATCCATGCTAAAGGCTAGAGCTACAGCTTACAAGGAACAGACTCAGACATGAACGCATACAAGAAATCCCGCCACGACCTCTAACGAGACATAAAACATACAAAAGGACAATATAGCAGGAAGGTGGAATCCTATTACACCAGCATTGACGTGCCTTGTATGTGGCAGGGCTTGCAGACGATAACAGATTACAAAGGGAAACCCAGACATGAGTTGCCCAGCGATGCAAAACTCCCAAACGAGCTAAATGCCTTTTATGCTCGCTTCGAGGTATATAACTCTCTGCCTTGCGTGAAAGCCCCTGTTTTTGCCGGATGACTGTTTGATCTCGCTCACCGTGGCAGATATGAGCAAAACGTTTGAACAGGTTAACAATCAAGGATAGATTGAAAATGTCTGTGAAGACACTGCCACATACAAGGAGCGCATTATCAAAGCATGCACAGTCCAACTGGCAAGTGTCTTCACAGACATTTTCAATCTATCCTTGTCCCAGTCTGTAATCCCAACATGTTTCAAGTTGACCAACATTGTCTCTGTTACTAAGAATTCCAAAGTAACCTGCATAAATGACTATCGCCCTGTAGCTCTCAAATCTGAAATTATGAAGTGCTTTGAAAGGCTGGACACACATCAACACCATCATCCCAGACACCCTAGACCCACTCCAATTCACATAACACCCTGAAAGATTCACAGATGACGCAATCTCAATTGCACTTCACACTGCCCTCTCCCACCTGGACAAGAGGGTAAATAACTATGTGAGAATGCTGTTCATAGACTACAGCTCAGTGTTCAAAACCATAGTCCCCTCCAAGCCCATTACCAAGCTAGGGACCCTGAACTACCTCTGCGCTGGATCTTTGACTTCCTGATGGGCCGGCCCCCTTGTGGTGAGGGTAGGAAACAACACCTCCACCATGCTGACCCTCAACACAGGGGCCCCTCAGGGTCGTGTGCTTAGTCCCCACCTGTACTCCCTGTTCTCCCACGACTGCGTGCCCACGCATGACTCCAACACCATCATCAAGTTTGCTGACGACACGACCATGGTAGACCCAATCACCGACTTCGATGAGTCAGCCTACAGGGATGAGGTCAGAGACTTACAGTACTAGCATGGTGCCATGACAACAACTTCTCCCTCAACGTCAAGACAAATGACTTGATTGTACACCCCCATCCACATGGGGGTGTACAATGGAGCAGGTTGAGAGCTTCATGTTCCTTGGCGTCCACATCACTAAGGAACTAACATGGTTTACACACATGCACAGGAGGCTGAAAAGATTTGGAATATGCCCTCGATCATCAAAAAGTTCTATAGCTGCACCCTCAAGAGCATCTTAACTGGCTGCATCATCACTTGGTATGGCAAATGCACCGCCCTTGACCGCAAACCACTACAGAGGGTGGTTCAGACAGCCCAGTACATTAGTGCATCGGCTATCAGACCAACAGGCTCTGGGACAGCTTCTACCCCCAAGCCATAAATCTGCTAAATAGCCAGACTTCTCAATAGTCAATTAAGAGTACCCAAACTGAACGCTATCAATCACCGTGATAAGCACATCATCGAAAAACATTGGCAACTCACTTTGTATTGACATATATGGCCTAGCATACTTCCTCTTTGAATGGACAGGGAGTGATTTCTCCAGGATTGGTGTGCATACAAGAGCGCACAGACTGTGAGACTAATCCTACTAGCTAGCTAATCCTTGCAATCAAATCGAATCCCATGAACACCCGTGGCCACCAAACATTGCACATGAAGTATATGAATGATGCGGGCAAAGTTCAAGCGAAGTTCAGCGTTTGCTAAACAAAATCAAACAGAAAACAGACATGCATGCGGGTAACGCATGTTACAGCAATAGTATGTCACCAAGAGAAGTGTGTGCAGAACCTGGTGGATTAAATAGACCACCATATTATGTAAAGTGATGATCTCATTGGTGCAATATCAGCTGATGCTATCTGGTTTCACTCTGGTTTCCTGTCTGAAAGAGAAGCGCCTCACCTAGGCACACGGAACAGGGCGGGGTTGGCTGTGGGCGAGGCTTTCCAGATATTGTTCAGTGGGTTAGCCTGGGCGTGTTTAGTACAAAATCGTTTCGTAAACATTGTAGGTAGAAATACCATGATTAGAGCTGACTTGATTCCTTAGAATCAGAGGCATGTTTGATCTAAATAATACATTTCCATCTGAACATTCTCCAACGTTGTGTCCGTCCTCCTGCGGGACACGGCGCTGGTACACTATGTGTAGCTAGCCACAATAACGATTACCACAATAGTGTCACTGAGTAGGCTGATACGCCGTTTCATGGGTGCACAATCCATAGGTAAGGTTGTGAGTATAAGCAGTGCTCAATTTGTAATCTGGGAGGTCCCGGAACACATAATGAGCGTGAGAGGGGGGTTATTCTGGGTGCTCTGAGGTACCGGAACGCGTGAGAATAAAAGTGTCAAACACAACGTAGCAGTGCAGCAGAAACAGCCAAGTAGCCTACTATCTATGGTGGTGAAATGGACAGCGCTCTCCAAGTAACCTACTATCTATGGTGGTGAAATGGACAGCGCTCTCCAAGTAGCCTACTATCAATGGTAGTGAAAAGTACACCGCTCTCCAAGTAGCCTACTATCTATGGTGGTGAAATGGACAGCGCTCTCCAAGTAACCTACTATCTGTGGTGGTGAAATGGACAGCGCTCTCCAAGTAACCTACTATCTGTGGTGGTGAAATGGACAGAGCTCTCCAAGTAACCTACTATCTATGGTGGTGAAATGGACAGAGCTCTCCAAGTAGCCTACTATCTGTGGTGGTGAAATGGACAGAGCTCTCCAAGTAGCCTACTATCTGTGCGGGTGTAATGGACAGCACTCACCAAGTAGCCTACTATCTATGGTGGTGAAATGGACAGCGCTCTCCAAGTAACCTACTATCTATGGTGGTGAAATGGACAGCGCTCTCCAAGTAGCCTACTATCTGTGGTGGTGAAATGGACAGCGCTCTCCAAGTAACCTACTATCTGTGGTGGTGAAATGGACAGAGCTCTCCAAGTAACCTACTATCTGTGGTGGTGAAATGGACAGCACTCTCCAAGTAACCTACTATCTATGGTGGTGAAATGGACAGCGCTCTCCAAGTAGCCTACTATCTATGGTGGTGAAATGGACAGCGCTCTCCAAGTAACCTACTATCTATGGTGGTGAAATGGACAGCGCTCTCCAAGTAGCCTACTATCTGTGGTGGTGAAATGGACAGCGCTCTCCAAGTAACCTACTATCTATGGTGGTGAAATGGACAGCGCTCTCCAAGTAGCCTACTATCTGTGGTGGTGAAATGGACAGCGCTCTCCAAGTAACCTACTATCTATGGTGGTGAAATGGACAGAGCTCTCCAAGTAACCTACTATCTATGGTGGTGAAATGGACAGCGCTCTCCAAGTAGCCTACTATCTGTGGTGGTGAAATGGACAGCGCTCTCCAAGTAACCTACTATCTATGGTGGTGAAATGGACAGAGCTCTCCAAGTAACCTACTATCTATGGTGGTGAAATGGACAGCGCTCTCCAAGTAGCCTACTATCTGTGGTGGTGAAATGGACAGCACTCTCCAAGTAGCCTACTATCTATGGTGGTGAAATGGACAGCGCTCTCCAAGTAACCTACTATCTATGGTGGTGAAATGGACAGCGCTCTCCAAGTAGCCTACTATCTGTGGTGGTGAAATGGACAGCGCTCTCCAAGTAACCTACTATCTGTGGTGGTGAAATGGACAGAGCTCTCCAAGTAACCTACTATCTGTGGTGGTGAAATGGACAGCACTCTCCAAGTAACCTACTATCTATGGTGGTGAAATGGACAGCGCTCTCCAAGTAGCCTACTATCTATGGTGGTGAAATGGACAGCGCTCTCCAAGATGCTGATTAATTCAAATAATTTAGACATCACTGCAGAACACGCGTCATATGCATAGCCTGTGGTATGTCCACATACTTGAGTATAGCTGTGGGGCTTACACACGTCCAAAATTCTTATAGCCTTCTTATAGACATCAATGTACAGTAACATTTTTAGACGTTACTGCAGAACACCTGCCATTATGCATATGCACACATACTCAGCTGTGGGGCTTACAAGACCCGAATTTCATATCATTTTCAAGACATCAAAGTAGAAGTAAAACATATATCACAATATAATAACTTCAAATAAAATAAATCAATGCAGGCTACACAGCACAACACATATGAGAATATATAGGCCTCCTGCCTATATGATAATATAAAGCACCTTATTCAGATTAAATTCACATTACAGAACAAGTTTGTAAAGGAAAAATATGTTCCAACTTAGTTTTCAAAACCTCCCACAATGATTCTCCCCATGTCAAGTCCATTTAACCCCTGACAGTAAATGTCTTGCTCAAAGCCATGAGCTTTGCAAAATTCATAGCTGTATAGTTTAGCCTCCTTGTAAGGCTGTACAGAAGACAGGCTGTAGTGTCTATTTTTTTCATGTTGAGTGTTAACTATAACCTGGGTGTCCTCTTTAACCTTGTCTACAATGCTTGCTGCCACTGAATGCACCTTGTTTCGGGCATGTTCAAAAAACCTTTTTAACGTCAGAGGCAGAGGATGTTACTGTACATTCCTCCCAGCCCAGCTTTGAATTTTACATGACAAGCCAGGGGTTATAGGTTTGCTTGTTCTTGAACAGAGCCTTCGACATTGGTCAAGGGATAAGGTTAGGGTTAAGTTTAGGAGTTAGGTTAAATACTGTAGTTAATGTTAGGGTAGGGGAAGGGTTAGCAAGAAGGGTTAAGGTTAGGGGAAGAGTTAGCTAAAAGGGTTAAGGTTAGGGGAAGAGTTAGCTAAAAGGGTTAAGGTTAGGGGAAGAGTTAGCTAAAAGGGTTATGGTTAGGGGAAGGGTTATCAAAAAGGGTTAAGGTTAGGGGAAGAGTTAGCTAAAAGGGTTAAGGTTAGGGGAAGAGTTAGCTAAAAGGGTTATGGTTAGGGGAAGGGTTATCAAAAAGGGTTAAGGTTAGGGGAAGAGTTAGCTAAAAGGGTTAAGGTTAGGGGAAGAGTTAGCTAAAAGGGTTAAGGTTAGGGGAAGAGTTAGCTAAAAGGGTTTAGGTTAGGGGAAGAGTTAGCTAAAAGGGTTAAGGTTAGGGGAAGAGTTAGCTAAAAGGGTTAAGGTTAGGGGAAGGGTTAGCTAAAAAGCTATGTAGTTGCAAATTAGCTAAAAAAAAGTAGTAAGCAGTTGAGAAGTTGCTAATTAGCTAAAATGTCCATGATGAGATTCGAATTTGCAACTTTTAGGTTGCCAGACGTTCGCGTTATACACGTTTCCATCCACCCTGACCAACCACTCTACTTTCGTTTTTGCCTTAAGTAACCATCTGCCTTATGTAAGCATTCCAAACGTAACATATACTAATTAGAGTGTCACGGCTATACATTTACTATGTTATGTGTAGTCTATGAGACCAGGCTGCGGCAAGGGAACTGGCTGCACTAGATTAGTGGTACCTCTACTGAGTGTTTTGTAATTACAGTACTCGTTGGACATCTGTCTACAGCTCTTTTTTGCCATGTAAATACTGGTGTCAGTGCCTATATTACAAATACCAAATCATACCTGAACATTATATTGTTCAGTGTATGACACAGAATACAACATCAGACACAATATGTCCCTTGGACAGCACAATATGAAACAGTTCGACAAAGCATGGTCATCCAAATGTTTTATGCGAGTAGAGAAGGCTAGGCTGCCAAATAAAAAATGTAACGACAGGCCTGATGGAAACAGGACATTTGTGGTAAACTTTCAAAATGTTGACACATTTCCATCCACAGTTTTTATGCAAGTAAAGTCATACAGTACCATGTAAAACATATAATGGGAGCTGTGATGGAAACAGGATGTTTCACTACAATTTTATAAACGCTGACAGATCATTTCTTTATTCAACATGTTGGGATCTTTTGGTGTGGTAAAATGTAGTATGCAAGAAATGGCAGTGGAAATGCATTTATGCGCAAATATTGATATAATAACCATCATATCAAAGTAAACTTGGAGTCACAAGGTGACATACTGTAGTTTGTGCTCCTCCCACTATTACTCGGGAAGCCATGCAGTTTATTAGGCTACAGATGAAATAAGTTATGATGAACTTCACAGGGTGGTGAATGTGCACTGTGATGAGCTTAATGCTCCTTTCCAATAAATATTGAGGTTCTTATTCTGGTGAAATGATGATCGATGCTTGACTGCCAGATGACAAATAAAAATATTCTTGCTCTTATCCATAATTATCTCATCAAGTAGACTTGCCTACCCGCACTGTATCTGCGAGCTGTTGACCAGAGTTTTTGTGACAAAACTATTGGTAGAGTGGAAAATGTGATGGAAACACATTGAACATTCGATTTTTATTCGGTACATGAAAACTTAAGCGAAAAAGTACATTTTGTCAGTTTGGTGGAAACACACCACTGGTGGGGAAATGTGCATATTTTCTTTAAGTATATTTTTGAATACTTAAGTAAAAACACTTTAAAGTGCAACGTAAGTTGCACTTTACTTAACTATTTATATTTTTGACAACTTTTACTTTCACTTCACTACATTCCTAATGAAAATAATATACGCTCTTAGTTATTGTGGAAATTGACCAACTACGCTGTTTACGTTGTGCACATGTCTTATAACTGAGTCTACATTTAAATAACGTCTATATTTTAAAATGTCGTTACGATGGGCAATTTCTCTCAAACATTCCATCTACCTCCCACACACACACACACACACACACACACACACACACACACACACACACACACACACACACAATTACCTGTGATATGAGTCACATCTAGAGATCCCCGTGTGTGATTATTGACACACAATGTAGTACAGAGACAGTCCTCCTTCTGCTAGATAAGCCCTGCACTCTTAAAAAAAGGTGCTAGGTGGAAGCATAGAGGGTTCTTCGGGTTTGTCCCCATAGGGGAACCCTTTTTGCTAGGTAGAACCCGTTGCAGAGTGTTCTACCTAGAACCGTCTATGTAGATGTACTGTTGAAGTCAGAAGTTTACATACACTTAGGTTGGAGTCATTAAAACTAGTTTTTCAACCACTCCACACATTTCTTGTTAACAAACTATAGTTTTGGCAAGTTGGTTAGGACATCTACTTTGTGCATGACACAAGTAATTTTTCCAACAATTGTTTACAGACAGATTATTTCACTTATAATTCACTGTATCACAATTCCAGTGGGTCAGAAGTTACGCTAAGTTGACTGTACCTTTAAACAGCTTGGGAAATTCCAGAAAATGATGTCATGGCTTTAGAAGCTTCTGATAGGCTAATTGACATCATTTGAGTCAATTGGAGGTGTACATGTGGATGTATTTCAAGGCCTACCTTCAAACTCAGTGCCTCTTTGCTTGACATCATGGGAAAATCAAAAGAAATCAGCCAAGACCTCAGAAAAAATATTGTAGACCTCCACAAGTCTGGTTCATCCTTGGGAGCAATTTCCAAACGTCTGAAGGTACCACGTTCATCTGTACAAACAATAGTACGCAAGTATAAACACCATGGGATCACGCAGCCGTCATACCGCTCAGGAAGGAAACGCGTTCTGTCTCCTGGAGATGAACGTACTTTGGTGCGAAAAGTGCAAATCAATCCCAGAACCACAGCAAAGGACCTTGTGAAGATGCTGGAGGAAACAGGTACAAAGTATCTATATCCACAGTAAAACGAGTCCTATATGGACATAACCTGAAAGGCCGCTCAGCAAGGAAGAAGCCACTGCTCCAAACCGCCATTAAAAAGCCAGACTCTGGTTTGTAATTGCACATGGGGACAAAGATCGTACTTTTTGGAGAAATGTTCTCTGGTCTGATGAAACAAAAATAGAACTGTATGGCCATAGTGACCATCATTATGTTTTTGGAGGAAAAAGGGGGAGGCTTGCAAGCCGAAGAACACCATCCCAACCGTGAAGCATGGGGTGGCAGCATCATGTTGTGGGGGTGCTCTGCTGCAGTAGGGCCTGGTGCACTTCACAAAATAGATGGCATCATGAGGGAGGACAATTATGTGGATATATTGAAGCAACATCTCAAGACATCAGTCAGGAAGTAAAAATTTGGTCGCAAATGGGTCTTCCAAATGAACAATGACCCCAAGCATAGTTCCAAAGTTGTGGCAAAATGGCTTAAGGACAACAAAGTCAAGGTATTGGAGTGGCCATCACAAAGCCCTGACCTCAATCCTATAGAAAATGTGTGTGCAGAACTGAAAAAGCGTGTGCGAGCAACGAGGCCTACAAACCTGACTCAGTTACACAAGCTCTGTCAGGAGGAATGGGCCAAAATTAACCCAACTTATTGTGGGAAGCTTGTGGGAGGCTACCTGAAATGTTTGACCCAAGTTAAACAATTTAAAGGCAATGCTACCTAATACTAATTGCGTGTATGTAAACTTCTGACCCACTGGGAATGTGATGAAAGATAGAAAAGCTGAAATAAATCATTCTCTCTACTATTATTCTAACATTTCACATTCTTAAAATGAAGTGTTGATCCAAACTGACCTAAGACAGGGAAGTTTTACTAGGATTAAATGTCCGGAATTGTGAAAAACTGAGTTTAAATGTATTTGGCTAAGGTGTATGTAGACTTCTGACTTCAACTGTATGTGGCAGGGTCTACAGACAATCACGGACTACAAAGGGAAAACCAGCCACGTTGTGGACACCGACGTCTTGCTTCCGGACAAGTTTCCGGACCTTCTTCGCCCGCTTTGAAGATAACATGGTGCCACCGACGCATCTCCCTACGAAGGACTGCCCTTCTCCGAGGCCGATTTGAGTAAGACATTTAAGCATTTTAACCCTTGCAAGGCTTCCGGCCCAGACGGCATCCCTAGCCGCGTCCTCAGACATGCGCAGACCAGCTGGCTGGAGTGTTTACGGACATATTCCGTCTCTCCCTATCCCAGTCTGCTGGCCCCACTTGCTTCAAGATGTCCACCATTGTTCCTGTACCCAAGAAAGCAAAGGTAACTGAACTAAATGACTATCGGCCCATTGCACTCACTTCTGTCATCATAAAGTGCTTTGAGAGGCTAGTTAAGGATCATATCACCTCTACCTTACCTGACAGCCTAGACCCACTTTAATTTGCTTCCCGCCCCAATAGATCCACAGATGATGCAATCGCCATTGCACTGCACACTGCCCTATCCCATCTGGACAACAGGAATACCTATGTAAGAATGCTCTTCATTGACTCTAGCTCAGCATTCAACACCATAGTACCTTCCAAGCTCATCATTAAGCTCGGGGCCCTGGGTCTGAACCCCACCCTGTGCAACTGGGTCCTGGACATCCTGACGGGCCGCCCCCAGGTGGTGAAGGTAGGAAACAACACTTCCACTTTGCTGCTCCTCAACACAATACAACATTTTATCTAGAATCGGCTTCCTTTTTCGCAACAAAGCCTCCTTCACTCATGCTGCCAAACATACTCTTGTAAAACTGACTATCCTACCGATCCTTGACTTCGGCGATGTCATTTACAAAATAGCCCTCAACACTCCACTCACCAAACTGTATGTAGTCTATCACTGTGCCATCCGTTTTATCACTAAAGCCCCATATACTACCCACCACTGCGACCTGTATGCTCTCGTTGGCTGGCCCTCACTACATATCCGTTGCCAAACCCACTGGCTCCAGGTCATCTATAAGTCTTTGCTAGGTAAAGCCCCGCCTTATCTCAGCTCACTGGTCACCATAGCAACACCCACCCGTAGCACGCGCTCCAGCAGGTATATTGCACTGGTCATCCCCAAAGCCAATACTTCCTATGGCCGCCTTTCCTTCCAGTTCTCTGCTGCCAATGACTGGAACGAATTGCAAAAATCTCTGAAGCTGGAGTCTTATAGCTCCCTCTAACCTTAAGCATCAACTGTCAGAGCAGCTTACCGATCACTGTACCTGTACACAGCCAATCTGTAAATACCACACCCGACTACCTCATCCCCATATTATTACTTACCCTTTTGCTCTTTTGCACCCCAGTATCTCTACTTGCACATCTATCACTCCAGTATTAATGCTAAATTGTAATTATTTTCACCTCTAGGGCCTACTTATTGCCTACCTCCCTACTCTTCTACATTTGCACACACTGTACATAGATTTTTCTTTTTTTCTTTTCTTTTGTGTTATTGACTGTACGTTTGTTTATGTGTAACTCTGTGTTGTTGTTTTTGTCGCACTGCTTTGCTTTATCTTGGCCAGGTCGCAGTTGTAAATGAGAACTTGTTCTCAACTGGCCTACCAGGTTAAATAAAGGTGAAAAAAAACAGGGGTGTGTGCTCAGCCGCCTCCTGTACTCCCTGTTCACTCATGACTGCGTGGCCAGACACGCCTCCAACTTAATCATCAAATTTGCAGACGACACAACAGTAGTAGGCCTGATTACCAACAATGACGAGACAGCCAACAGAGAGGAGGTGAGGGCCCTGGGAGTGTGGTGCCAGGAAAATAACCTCTCACTCAATGTCAACAAAACAAAGGAGCTGATCGTGGACTTCAGGAAACAGCAGAGGGAGCACACCCCTATCCACATCGACAGGACCGCAGTAGAGCAGGTGGAAAGCTTCATGTTCCTCGACTTACACATCACTAACAATCTGAAAGGGTCCACCCACACAGGCCGAAGAAATTTGGTTTGGCACCTAAAACCCTCACAAACTTTTACAGATGCATAATTGAGATCATCCTAACGGGCTGTATCACCGCCTGGTATGGCAACTGCACCGCCCGCAACCACAGGACTCTCCAGAGGGTGGTGCAGTCTGCCCAACGTATCACCGGGGGCAAATTACCTGCCCTCCAAGACACCTACAGCACCCGATGTCACAGGAAGGCCAAAAAGATCATCAAGGACAACAACCACCCAAGCCACTGCCTGTTCACCCCACTATCATCCAGAAAGCAAGGTCAGTACAGGTGCATCTGAGCTGGGACCGAGAGACTGAAGAACAGCTTATATCTCAAGGCCAACAGACTGTTAAATAGACATCACTAGGCGGCTTCCACCCGGTTACGTAACCCTGCACCTTAGAGGATGCTTCCCCATATACATAGACTTGAAATGGCCACTTAATAATAGAACTTTAGTCACTTTAATAATGTTTACACATTTTTGCTTTACTCATCTCATATGTAAATACTGTATTCTATTCTACTGTATTTTAGACTATGCCACTCCGACATTGCTCATCCTAATATTTATATATTCCTTAATTCCAAATATTTTACTTTGAGGTAGTGTATATTGTGTGTATTGTTGTGAATTGTTGGATATTACTGCACTGTTGGAGCTAGAAAAACTTGAATTTCGCTACACCCGCAATAATCTTCTAAACATGGATTTGTGACAAATAACATTTGATTTGATCTGATTTAGGGTTCTTCATAGAACCCCCTGTAAATTGTTCTACCTAGAACCCTCTATGAACGGTGATGCAAATAACCCTTTTGTATTTGAAGGGGTCTTCCTAGAACCTTCTATGAATGGTTCCAGCCTTTTTAGCCTTTAAAATTAAACTCTTGACAATACATTACATATATCATAATACATTTATTTGAGGGCCTAGTTATACTCTAACTCAGTGGTGTTAGGAAACTCATAGTTTACAGGCCACATCAGGCCTGCAAGTCTCATTATGCTGGCTTGCAAAGTGATGTGTAATTCCTATTGGAAACCAGCCAGAGGGAGGATATCCAACAATTCCAACTTTTAATCACTCGTATCCTGCATTCAGAATGACTGCCAGGGTAGGAAAGATTGAGTAAGGAGACTACCTAAATCAGCTGAACTGGAACAACCATCTCAGTAATGCATGCAATAAGTCCAACAGGTGTAGACCTTACCGTGAAATCCTTACGAGCCCTTAACCAACAATGGATGCCGAGCAGTCACCAAGCTACAACCAGTCAGGATACTCTATATGGTGCAGCTGTATAACTTTTTGAGGATCTGAGGACCCATTCCAAATATTTTCAGCCTCCCGAGGGGAAATAAGTGGTGTCGTGCTCTCTTCACGACTGTCTTGTTGTGTTTGGATTATTATAGGTCCTTAGTGATGTGGACACCAAAGAACTTGAAGCTCTCGAACCGCTCCACTACAGCCCCGTTGAAGTGAATATGCTTAATTTGTACTGTATGAGTACTGTATGAATAAATCAGTATGTATGTGTTTACAGTGACGTGTGATAAGGGAAGTGGATTTGCTGGGTTTCATAGGAAAATCATCATTTTTATAATATTGTAGCCTCAGAATCATGTGGAGCTTTTGCAGAAGAATTGGGTTCTTTATGTAGCTCCACTGTATGACTTGAAGTGTTGGGGACAGGCCTTGAGGAAGCTATTTAGGACACTATGATGATTCTGAGCTTCTAACACTTGCCATTAAGGAGATGCATTGTTCCAGTTGTACCACCCTAAAGCTGTGGTGTGGTGTTGCAAAAGACAGATCCCCCTTGCCCTGTGCTTAACCCTCAACTTACTGTAGACAGATTGGCTGAACTCTATACAGTAACCTTGCACTGCTATAGTTTGTGCACCTATGCATATATACGTCTCAAGTGTGTGCAATAGGACACTCTCAGATTTAAGAGCAGAGTGGAGATGGGCTTCCAACAGAGACAGGTAATTGCCAGTGCTAACTCAAAAGCATGTCTCCATATACCATGATTAGCACAGGAAGGACAAACAAGACAGGCCATTCAATTATGTGTTTAGCTGTGAGGAGGCAATTTATTTCCCACTTTCCCTTCTCAAATGTCCACTCTTCTTTGCTTATTCCACTTAATGTTACTAAGAATTCATCTCTCAGGCCCATCTAAGCCCATCTCTACCCAAAGGAGTAGTCTCCACCGAAATCAATTTCAGCTGTCTGTAACTCATTGCATGTTTTTGCACCCTCCACCCCAGCATCTAGTGTATCTTCCTATACTGTCCTATAATGCAGGAAAAGTTTGTAAGACTCTACGGTTTCCTCATGCATTCCTGTGCTCTAGCTTTAATCACTAAACACTTTTTTGAACCCAGTGTTTCCCTGAGAGAGAGGCTTTCACAGCCAGCCTGTGGGAGCATGAGTGAACATCAAACCCTTCTGCACTGCTCTGCTCTGTTCCATCAGTGTGTGTTCACTTCTGCTGTATATGCACAGTTCAGTGTAATCATACAAAGGCTATATAAGGAAATGAGGTCATCTAACCCCTGTAATAAACATTCACCACCAATTGCTGATAATTGAAGTATGTGTTTTGCTTTCAGTGTATATTGATGTGTATTATTGATGTGTTTTGTATGTGTATTGAGAAAGAGAAAATAGTCATTGGTCTCAGCATGACTCCATGTCAAAATTAAGGTTACATTTTTTTTCAGATTGCTATTTAATGAGGCATTTCGTGTTTATCCTGTTTGTAGGAATGTGTGTGTGTGTGTGTCTGTGTGAATGTGTTTGTGTGTGTATGAGCTTAATTGAGTGAAAGTTTTGTGTGAAAACATGTATATGTGTGTAGGGAACACTCATAGATGTACGTGCGTACCCACTTGAGAGAAAAGATGCATCTATCCGTCAGTGCTTGCATGTGTATGAGTGTTGTCTTCTATAATGCACTACCAAAAGCTCCCCAACCCGCCTGTCCTCTACTTTAGAGTCCCTGTATTTAATAGACTTCATCAGCAGAGAGAATCTGTGCTCCACTTAGAGGCTGTCAGCAGTGTGGCTCTTTATAATCAGACATGTATTCAGCCTCTCCTGTTCACTTATGATTTGTAACTATCACATCTCACCTCAGCAAAATGAGAGATTAATTAACTTACTGCTCCATCTCTTTGTCAGGAGCCTTTTTCCCTCCACTCAAACTTATTCTCTTCTCTTTTCTCTCACCAAGTGCTACAGACCCATTGTGAAGGAGAGAGTGGGTGGTAGGTGATCGCTACGGGAAACGAAAATGACACCTATCTCACTTCTGTTCCTCTCTCTTAATTGCGCTTTAATGTGGGCTAATCGTCTTGACACGCAGGTAATCATCAGGGGCGTCCGCTCTGCTTCTTAACTTTTAAACCTGGACCCCAGGTACTAGTGAATAGCCGAGACCTTCAGATCTTGCTCCTTCTTAATGTTGTCTCGATTCACCAAAGCATGATCTGTCTAAGCCCTGGATAATGGTGCCTGTCAGAGTTCCTTCATTAGAGATGAGGTAAAGTTCCCTCTCTTCTCTGTGATTAAGCCGTTCTCCGCTGCGGTCTGGAGATTAATCTGGCCCATTCTCTTTGTGTGAACTTACCTCATCCGCCCAACAAAACCTGCCAACTTCCTCTTTATCACGTCCCCAAAACTTCTGACGACTTCAGTGAAAGTCGTTTTGATAAAGTATAGTCCTATTTTATTGTGTTAATATCTCATTTTCCCAAGGTCTCTTGAGTCTGTCGTGAGTAGCACGCCAAAGACATCCTGAAGCCTTAGTTTTGAATTTATGCAAAATGAGCATAAGGAAATGGCGACATCCCATTTCTGAATAAGGCTGTAGTATGGATGTTCTTTTTAAAAAGAGTAGCTTACCGTAATGTGGTTGTGTATTTTTAAGGTTCTCTCAGAACTTGTTCATAATGACAAACATTTCAATAGGCCCCTTGTAAGATATGTTATTCAAATTATCTGCAAAAAACAGCAGTGGTGGTTAAATAAGCTAACCAAATGAAATGACATAATATCAAGACTAAGCAAACCCCATTGGGTTCCTATATATTTTTCCTTAAAAACTTGCAGTTCACTGGAATGGTTGGCAGGGCAGCATTGAAAGCATGAAAATACTTTTCCAATCAATACACCCATCTGTAGCCCTGTAGGCATTAATTGAAGGTCTGAACATGTTCTCCTTGTACTGTACAGTAAAGAGAAGCACGGAATAAGGTCTTATAGTGGAGCACCATATGTCACCAAGAATACAAATTGATTTTCTTTAAAGGTCATCCAAAGTGTGTGAGGTGAGATCACATAAGACAGGACTGTTTGTTTGGTTGGCAAAGGCTAAAAGATAGGGCTACATTTTCAGAATAAAAGGGTACAGTTAGGGTACAGTATTTTTCCCAGGAGTACAAAAAGATAAAAATACACTTTATGTACCTTCAGAGGTACACATACAATCTCACATGGTACTGTTCGGTACCTTTTAGGGTGCATGTGGGGATAATGCAATGGTATTTTTTTATAATTGTTTGTTTCAATGTGTGCTTTTGCATGCACATTGATTGATTGATGTTATGCTACATCAAGATAAATAACATACAGAACTAAATGAATCCAATCTGTTAGTATTGCACCCGTTACTGAGACAGTTGTTTCCATTTAGATGGTTTAGGTAGTCTCTTTTATACATTTTCCCTACCTTGGCAGTCATTCTAAATGCAGGTTGCGGGTGATTGTCCTAACAAAAAATGGTATATCCTAACTCTGGCTCGATTCCAATAGGAATTACATGTCACTTTGCAAGCCAGCATAATGTAACGTAAGGCTACAGGACTGAAAGCCATTGAATGCAACAACCATGTCTTTGTCAATAGCAAACATAGTCATGGGTGGTATGTGACAATTACAAATATATATATATTTTTACTGGTAACTCTAAAATTCACTTGAAAGGCACCCTGGGAAATATGAAAATATAACAACAACAATAACCTTTTTAGAGGAACATTTTTCCCAAACGGCTTTATTACTGTGGTGGTACCCTAAAAAGGCACTTTTATCTTTTCCAAAGGTATAGTATGCTTTTGTACCTTTACTATCTTGTCCCCTAAGGTACACTATTGGCTCTTTTAAGGTTCAAACTGCAGTATAACCAAAGGTACAAAGGATGTACCTTACAGGGTACTACTACAGTGGCAAGCGTTTGTGCCCCTTTAAGAACAAATCTAAACCTTTATTTCTGAGAGTGTAAGCTACGTTCAATACATGTGAACAGCACACATTGCTACTGGCTGTGGAGCTACTGTAGTATTGTGAAACCAAACAACAACAACCAATACACATCTGTACCTATGATTCATTTCTCTCGTATCTCTCATTTTGAGATAAGTACAAACTGAATTTTAGGCAACTGTGTGGGTGTTTATTCTAGGGATGTTTCGTGCGAGTTTTCTGAGTAAATGTGTATCTGTATCTAACTCCATAAACCGGTTGGAAATGGGAGAATGAGACACATTTGTAAACATTTTAAAACCTGAGAGATACAATATTCAGTGAGGGACAACAAAGCCTCAAACAAACAAAAACAGAGCTCCCAAGTGGTGCAGCGGTCTGAGGCACTGCATCTCAGTGCAAGAGGTGTCACTACAGTCCCTGGTTTGAATCCAGGCTGTATCACATCCGGCTATGATTAGGAGTCCATAGGGCGGTGTACAATTGGCCCAGCATTGTCCGGGATTGGCTGGGGTTGGCTGTCATTGTAAATAAGAATTTGTTCTTAACTGATTTGCCTAGTAAAAAAAAGAGCATCTGGTAGCAAATGGAAGTATGTACTACAGGTTGGTCCCACTTGATTTTCTCACACTACTCCCTAAGACCAGCCATCTGACGGGTCTCTCGAATCTGAACCTGGCACGGGTCTGTTTTTCCACGGCCTTTTTGGAACCGGTCGGACTGTCCTCGGGTCCATTCGGAACATGTATTTATGCATATTGGGTTGGGTGGGAAAGCCACAGATCCATTTCGGAACGGGTCCAACTTTTTATTTTGTTTTGCATCTCGCCCTCTTTGGTTTTTCCTTTTCATGGTTTGAGTGCGAGTAGTCATATAGGCCTATCTGTAATTCTATTATATTGCAGTAAACACAACATTAACTTAATTTTGCCAAAGAAAATGGCTCAAGAGAATGAAACAAAACACTTGTTGTATAGCCTGTTTAAAGAACTGGAAAAAATTACCAACAAAGGCGAATGATAAAGGCCTCCATATTTTCAATCAACAGGCCAAGGCTCCTTTCACTCGCTCTCGCTCTCTCCTCAGCAGCAGGCACACCTGACGTGAGCAGCCGGGACAATTTCAGCTGGACATAAGCTATATGTTTTATTGAGTTGCAATTGTCTGACACAGATAATAAGCTCCCGCAGTTCTCATCAACTCACACATTACATTAACAGAGGACAGGTCCAGTCGGTAAATCAATTTCATTGCACATAACTGAGACTCGTGGCAATTATACCAGACCCGAGAAAAAAGTCAGAATTTAGGACCCGTACCCGTTTGTTTCCCGTGTCGGATATTGACATTTCGGGTCTGTTGGTCCTGTGAAGACCTCTGGCATGAAATATGACACAGAATGTTTAAATTACGTTAACACTGAAGTGCTCCAGCTTGGTGGACATTGCTCTTGAGGGAAACAACCCTTCAATAGAATCTGCAGGTTGATTCCATTCTTATCTGCCATGGGATCTGCGACAGTCAGACATACTGCACACACATTATGACGGAACCTCTTCAAGTGATAAATGTCACCGTGTGAGTAGACATTTCATAGCACCTGCCATCTATCTATTCTACCTCTGCTTTTGAAACTGCCAGGCATATCCCACTGCCTCTCCAAAGCAATACAGTTCAATTTGAGAGCTTGCTGAATAGCTCCATTGTTGTCATCAAAAGGTGAGGGGTCAGTCAGTGAATTGTCTGCTGTGCGTGCTCAGGTTGGGAGTAGGCTTCTCTCTCAGTACATTTGCAACTCATTTCAGCAACACAGTTCTCTAGTTCAGTGATTTGGATTCAAGGGTAATTACACAGGCTGGTCTCATATACTAGATGTAACATAGTAAACAAAAATCCAGGACACTCAAATGAGTATGATATGTTACGTTTGGTATGGTTACATAAGACAGAAGGTTATTTAATGGTTGTTCGGGGTGGATGAATGAGCGCACAACGCGAACGTCTAGCAACCCAACGGTTGCGTCTTTCAATCTCATTACGGACAACTTTGTATTTCAGCTAACTAGCTACTTTGCAACTACTTAGCATGTTAGCTAACCTTTCCCCTAACCTTAACCCTTACCTTAACCCTAACCTTAACCCCTAACCTCGCTAACATTAGCCACCTAGCTAACATTAGCCACAAAAAAATTGAATTCGTAACATATCAAACGTATTGCGAATTCGTAACGTATTGTACAAATTTCAATCCTTAGAATATCATACCAATTGTAATTCATAACATGTCATACTAATTGTAATTTGTAACATATGATACAAAATAATGATGGGCATCCACAATTTAATGCATATCTTTCCAAATATAACATATCATACTAATTTGGGTATGCCGGATTTTTTACTATGTTATGTTTACCCCTGAGTCCAGGTTGAATTACATAGTGTTCTACTGTTTTTGAAAATGTTCTTTACTGTAAAGAAAATGACAGCAGGGTTATACCTTAAACGAAAGCTTAGTAGGGAGACCATTTTCACAGTGTCTCATTTTCTAATTACTGTAGCAGCCTTTTACTGTTAGGTAATGGTAAAAGCTGTTTTCATATTCTGAAGCCTTCAGTATTTCTGAGTGGCCCCCCACAGTCTCTATCATGGTGTGTCTGGACTGAGGAGCTCCTATAATACAGTGTAAGCGTGCTTTAGAGTGTGCGTGAGTGTGTCCTTTGCCTGCGTGCTTGAGAGTAAGTGTGTATGGGGGTGTGTGTACATGTCCTGTATTTTGTGTCCTTGCCATCAGCCAATCATCCACTGGCCACACCATCACCGCCGGTACCCTGTGTCGTCGGAAATGAGATAGAGCCTGTCTCCTCATCTCCTTCATCTCTACATCTCCATTCCCGGCGGTGGGCGTCTCTGCAGATGACAGCACACAGCTGTGAGATGAAGCCTGCGTCCAGATTGCAACTCCCCCCATCTTTGTAGCTCCCCTTCTCTCCTGTCCTGTCCTTTATTAGGACATATGATAATCATAAAGATTAGTGTTATTAAGACATGCCTTATTTGGTAGTGTAGGCACACTTGACTGAAGATAGTGAGATTTCATTCATAGCGTCACCAACAGAAAGGCTACCCTTACCAAATAACACATGTCAAATTTGCAGTTTCACATGTTGAGCTTGAATTTCACATGTGAAACCATATTTTCAAATGTATTCAATGTTGAGTTCAGATGTTAACTTCACATTTTCATATGTGAGGAGAATAACATATTTTCACTTCACATGTGAATTGCGGTTTCGCTTGTGAAATTTGTGGTTTCACATGTTAAAAACTTTCACATGAAAACCCAGTTTCACATCTCACTTTAACATGTGGAATTGCAAGTTCACATGTGAAAGTTTTTCACGGCACTGCAAATTTGAGTCACTTTTGTGCCATTAATATCAAGCAAAACTTCTGAAGTCGAGAACTACATTCTTAGTGTTGCAAACAAAAGTAATGATATTGAAAGCAAAACATATTAATAGCAAATCAAAATATTGCAAGGAAATCATTTTTAAATGTGAACCCAAATGTATTGTAAAAAGATGCAAAAAAATAGTTTTCAGTACATATTTTAAATAATAATGCAATTTAATAAAATGCCTCCCTTTTTCCTGCAATTTTCCCTATCTTTGGTTATGTTACCCTGGCTTTTACTTTCCCTGTTCTTTTTTCCAGTTGCAAGTTTTGGCACATTCCTTCCAGAAACATAGCACCCTGATGGTTTGCCTCTGAAGTTAAGCAGGGTTGGTCCTTAAGTTTTAAAAAATAAAGTCTGAAAAAAATAATATCACGTGTGGATTGTTCTTTTCACTTGAGGGAAACCTGCTGTGAAAATGTCACGTGAATAAAAAAAATTATAATATGTGAAAACCATGTCTTTTTTTCATGTGATTTTTTCATGTTGTTTTTTTGTAAGGGTAACAAAGACAATTAATTTGACCACAGAGGGATACAGTCAGGACAGAAGTCTGACAAATCATTTGGGATTACTTTATGGGAGGGAAGGACACAAATTTCTTGTCGTATGAGTGTTTGTAAACCAAGGCTTTTTGTTTGAATTCTTCTGTATCAGAACGATCTCTCTTAGTGAAAATTCATCCTTTGTTTCTGTTTTGTAAATGTAAAAGTGTTTTTCAAATGTACATTTTAGTCAATTAGCAGAAACTCTTATCCAGAGCAACTTACAGTTAATGCATTCCTCTTCAGACAACCTCCAGCAAAAGCCCTTGCAGAGCTTTGACACCTTGAGTGGAAGTTTCAGTGTTTGTGACATCGTCCCCTAGGGGCTGGAGGAGTGCCCTGCAGGGCTGTCTAGATTGGTGACAGACTCTCCCAAATGGACAGACTGTGCACACTAGACTGCTGACATTCAGGCTTTTGCAGCAGTCCAATGGCGCACCACACAGCCCCCCACAGGGGAATAGGAAGTATCCGTTTCACTATTTCACTGAGATGCTTACTGACGGCCACAGTTAGACCTCCCTGGGATGCTGGGGTGTCAGGACGGTCATTGAGATGCAACTGCAGCTTCACAACCAAACAGGGTGAGACAATCCCATTAGTACCTTTGGAAAGATGGGAACTATGTACATCTAAAATCATGCTTCACTGTGAGAAATGCTGACGTAGTGTATCAAATAAAAGTCCATTCGTAATCAACTGTGAGAAAGCTGAGCCATGGACGTCATGGGTGGCATTATACACTTTCATCATTTACTATCCTCAAAGGCAGGGATTGGCACCTGGCAGACATGAATATATTTTTTATTTAGGAACTCAGACAGGGTCTCAACTTACTGTTGCAAGTTAGAATAGTAGAATACACAAGGTGCAATTAAAAAATGTGATTTTGCATCAGCAGGTTTTCTCTTGTTACATCAGTCATTGATAGTCAGTTAATTAACCCATGTCAGCTACCATTTTTTAGATTGCTAACTTAGTTTTGCGGCCAGCTATCTAAATTTGTTATCATGGTCAAATTACCGTCTGGGGGGGCCCCATTGATTTTGTCAGTCAGTCTCACTCAGATATCATATTAAAATCTGCAAATATTTCTCTCCACCCTAGGGCAAAATGTGTAGAATTGTAGCAAACTTGCTTTAAAACTGCAACTTTTCTCTATACCCCATGGCAAAATGTGTAGAATTGCACAAAGTTAACACAAAAATGGGGGGGATACGCAGACCCGCAAGCAAATGTGTACACCGAGTTCCAAATTTTTTGTGCCGCCACCTCCATCCAAGTAAAGCCACCCCAACAGATCATCCTCAAACTGTATTAGTATTGAATGAAGTGGAATGTCTGCATGGAACACACAGCATGGAGGTAGAAATGGAGGTAGATTAGAATCGACCATGAGACTGCAGACATCTTCACACATTTAATATTGTACATGACCTTCAACCTTGGGTGAACATCGTCCTTGTCCTTGGCAGAAAAATGGAAGATCAAGCGGTTTTGAGATCTCAGAAGTATTTCCCATTCTTCTTTCAAGATGTTGCAAATAACAACAACTGACTTTTCGTCTGTTCCCCCAGATTTCTTTCTACATATACACTACCAGTCAAAAGTTTGGACACAACTACTCATTTAAGTGTTTTTCTTTATTTTTTACAATTTTCTACATTGTAGAATAATAGTGAAGACATCAAAACTATGAAATAACATATATGGAATCATGTAGTAAGCAAAAAAGTGTTAAACAAATCAAAATATATTTTATTTTTGAGATTCTTCAAATAGCCACCCTTGGCCTTGATGACAGCTTTGCACACTCTTGGCATTCTCTTAACCAGTTTCATGAGGTAGTCACCTGGAATACATTTCAATTAACAGGTGTGCCTTCTTAAAAGTTAATTTGTGGAATTTCTTTCCTTCTTAATGTGTTTGAGCCAATCAGTTGTGTTGTGACAAGGTAGGGGGGTATACAGAAGATAGCCCTATTTGGTAAAATACCAAGTCCATATTATGGCAAGAACTACTCAAATAAGCAAAGAGAAAAAACAGTCCATCATTACTTTATTACATGAAGGTCAGTCAATATGGAATATTTCAAGAACTTTGAAAGTTTCTTCAAGTGCAGTTGCAAAAACCATCAAGAGCTATGATGAAACTGGCTCTCATGAGGACCGCCACAGGAAAGGAAGACCCAGAGTTATCTCTGCTGCAGAGGATAAGTTCATTAGAGTTACCAGCCTCAGAAATTTCAGCCCAAATAAGTAACTGACACATCTCAACATAAACTGTTCAGAGGAGACTGTGTGAATCAGGCCTTCATGGTCGAATTGCTGCAAAGAAACCACTACTAAAGGACACCAATAAGAAGAAGAGACTTGCTTGGGCCAAGAAACACTAGCAATGGACATTAGACCGGTGGAAATTTGTCATTTGGTCTGGAGTCCAAATTGGAGATTTTTGGTTCCAACTGCCGTGTCTTTGTGAGACACGGTGTGGGTGAACGGATGATCTCCTCATGTGTATTTCCCACCGTAAAGCATGGAGGAGGAGGTGTTATGGTGTGGGGGTGCTTTGCTGGTGACACTGTCTATGATTTATATAGAAGTTAACCAGCATGGCTACCACAGCATTGTGCAGGGATACACCATCCCATCTGGTTTGGGCTTAGTGGGACTATCATTTGTTTTTCAACAGGACAATACTCCAACACACCTCCAGGCTGTGTAAGGGCTATTTTACCAAGAAGATGAGTGATGGAGTGCTGCATCAGATGACCTGGCCTCCAGAATCCCCCAACCTCAATCAAATTAAGATGGTTTGGGATGAGTCAAACCGCATGGTGAAGGAAAAGCAGCCAACAGGTGCTCAGATTATGTGGAAACTCCATCAAGACTGTTGGAAAAGCATTCTAGGTGAAACTGGTTGAGAGAATGCCAAGAGTGTGCAAAGCTGTCATCAAGGCAAAGGGTGGCTATTTGAAGAATCTCAAATATAAAATGTTTAACACTTTTGTGTTTACTACGTGATTCCATATGTGTTATTTCATAGTTTTGATGTCTTCCTTATTATTCTACAATGTATAAAATAGTAAAAATAAAGAAAAACCCTTGAATGAGTAGGTGTTCTAAAACTTTTGACCGGTAGTGTATGTTGAATAATTTATAATTGTTTTCTTTCAGATACCGCTGGAACTATTGATGTGAGGTAAATTGCCCTTTGATAGATGTTGGCAGAAATCTCCAAAAGCTCTCTATATAAATCACTGCGCTGTCAACAGCATCGATAATTAAGCTTTGAGTGCAATATCTCAGGGGCGGCTGCACACAAACTAATAGACGCTCTGCCCTTCAATCCAAACCAATGGCATGTCTCTATACTTTCACAATCATAAAAAATATAAGCTATCTATCAGCTCAAGAATCTGCAAGAATCTGTCTCTTCACCTATATCGACACATACAAGTCACACATCTTAATTACTCTAATAAACACAAAAACTCTCATCACTTGAAAACCAATGTTAACAATGTGTCAAATTTCGAAATAACGATGCATAGAGCATTTATTCAAACCAACACAAGTCTTTCTTCAACAAGAGTGATTTCCTTCCTCTCACATAAAGCTGGCAGAGAGAGCCAATAGAAAGGCTAATGCTTTCTGTTTGTGTGACAGTAAAAGCAAATCCCTGAGTGTGTTTGTTTGCAGTCTCAACACTACTCCTGTGGAGGAATACCCTAACCACTGTAATTAAAGATACTGTGGCTTTCCTCTCTCTCTCCACTGTGGAATTTCATGTTCTTCCCCATCCTCTTCTTGTGCTTCTCGCATTCTCTTCTCTTTCTCCTTTCATATCCTCTCCCCTAAGTTTCTCCGTAACCTTCCTACCTACCTGGCTTCACTTCTTCTTCTTTTGGCTGTCTTCACGACCTTGTGATTCCTAAAGACAGCCTAGAGACTTCAAAATACCTGATTGACCTGAGGTTGACATTGGCTCAATGAGCCATCGCAGGATTCTGAAATGTACTAGGATTATGATATGATGAATATCTATCTTCTGAAAGCGTACATCCAAGTCAATTCAAATCAAATCAAATTTCATTGGTCCAATACACATGGTTAGCAGACGTTAATGTGAGTGTAGCGAAATTCTTGTGCTTCTAGTTCCGACAGTCCAGTAATATCAAACAAGTAATCTAACAATTCCCCAACAACTACCTAATACACACAAATCTAAAGGGGTGAATGAGAATATGTACATATAAATACATGGATGAGCGATGGCCAAGTGGCATAGGCAAGTTGCAATAGACGGTATGAATACAGTATACACATATGATATGAGTAATGTAAGATATGTAAACATGATATAAAGTGCCATTATTTAAAGGGGCATTGTTTAAAGTGAATAGTGATACATTTATTATAGTGGCCAGTGATTGGGTCTCAGTGTAGGCAGCAGCCTCTCTGATTGCTGTTTAGCAGTCTGATGGCCTTGAGATAGAAGCTGTTTCTCAGTCTCTCGGTCCCAGCTTTGATGCATCTGTACTGACCTCGCCTTCTGGATGGTAATGGGTATGAACAGGCAGTGGCTAGGGTGGTTGTCCTTGATGATCTTTTTGGCCTTCCTGTGACATCGGGTGTTGTAGGTGTCCTGGAGAGCAGGTAGTTTGCCCCCGGTGATGCGTTGTGCAGACCGCACCACCCTCTGGAGAGACTTACGGTTGTGGGCGGTGCAGCTGCCGTACCAGGCTGTGATACAGCCCGACAGGATGCTCTCGATTGTGCATCTGTAAAAGTTTGTCAGGGTTTTGGGAGACAAGCCACATTTCTTCAGCGTCCCGAGGTTGAAGAGGCGCTGTTGCACCTTTTTCACCACACTGTCTGTGTGGGTGGACCATTTCAGTTTGTCTGTGATGTGTACACCGAGGAACTTAAAACTTTCCACCTTCTCCACTGCTGTCCCTTCGATGTGGATAGGGGGGTGCTCCCTCTGCTGTTGCCTGAAGTCCACGATCATCTTTGTTTTGTTGACGTTGAGTGAGAGGTGATTTTCCTGACACCACACTCCGAGTGCCTACACCTCCTTCCTGTAGGTTGTCTCGTCGTTGTTGGTAGTCAAGCCCACTACTGTTGTGTCGTCTGAAAACTTGACGATTGAGTTGTAGGCATGCATGGCCACGTAGTCGTGGGTGAACAGGGAGTACAGGAGGGGGCTGAGAACACACCCTTGTGGGGCCTCAGTGTTGAGGCTAAGCGAAGTGGAGATGTTGTTCCCTACCTTCACCCCCTAGGGGCGGCCCATCAGGAAGTCCAGGACCCAATTACACAGGGTGGGGTTGAGACCCAGGGCCTCCAGCTTGATGATGAGCTTGGAAGGTACTATGGTGTTGAATGCTGAGCTGTAGTCAATGAACAGCATTCTTACATAGGTATTCCTCTTGTCCAAATGGGATAGGGCAGTGTGCAGTGTGATGACGATTGCATCATCTGTGGACCCGTTGGGGCGGTATGTTAACTGAAGTGGGTCAGGGTGGCTGATAAGGTGGAGGTGATATGATCCGTGACTAGTCTCTCAAAGCACTTCATGATGACAGAAGTGAATGCTATGGGACAGTAGTCATTTAGTTCAGTTATCTTTGCCTTCTTGGGTACAGAAACAATGGTGGCCATCTTGAAGCATGTGGGGACAGCAGACTGGGATAGGAAGTGATTGAATATGTCCGTAAACACACCAGTCAGCTGGTCTGCGCATGCTCTGAGGACGCGGCTAGGGATGCCGTCTGGTTAAGCAGCAGTCCTTGGTAGCGGGCCACGTTTTGTAGTCCGTGATTTCTTGTGGACCCTGCCACATACGTCTCGTGTCTGAGCCGTTTGACTCCACTTTGTCCCTGTTCCGTCATTTTGCTTGTTTGTTTTCCTTTCAGAGGGAATAACTATATTGTTCTGGGATTAGATCCATTGTCCTGGGTGGTGGTCCAAACAGAGGATCCGCTTCGGGAAAGTCGTGTTCCTGGTCGTAATGTTGGTAAGCTGGTAAGTTGACGTCGCTCTTATATCCAATAGTTCTTCCCTGCTGTATGGGGTAACAATGTAAGAAATAATACATATAAAAACGAAATACTGCGTAGTTTCCTAAGGACTCGAAGCGAGGCGACCATCTCTGTCGGCGCCATCTAGGGTCCAACCAGAATCTTTTGGGATGTTAGTGCACCAGTGATACTTCTGTCTTGTAATGAATCACGGATGACAGTCATGTGCCCTCTATAGATTACATTGGCTATTCATGTTAGTATTTTCTCATTTACCTAACACGGAACCCAAACCGGCTGCGCGCATGTGCCAACGTGTGATATCGTGCATAAATGTATTTTGTCGCCCTACACCAAACGCGATTACGACACGCAGGTTAAAATATCAAAACAAACTCTGAACCAATTACATTAATTTCGGGACAAGTCGAAAAGCATTAAACATGTATGGCAATTAAGCTAGTTAGCTTGACTTGCTAGCTAATTTGACCTACTTAGCTAGCTTGCTGTTGCTAGCTAATTTATCCTGGGACATAAACATTGAGTTGTTATTTTACCTGAAATGCACAAGGTCCTCTACTCTGTCAAATAATCCACACATAAAATGGCCAACCGAATCGTTTCTAGTCATCTCTCCTCCTTCCAGGCTTTTTCATCTTTGAACTTACATGGGGATTGGCATCTACACTTTCATAGTATTACCACGACAACCGGCAAAACAGTTCGTCTTTCAATCCCCCACGTGGGTATAACCAATGAGGACATGGCACGTGGGTACCTGCTTCTATAAACCAATGAGGAGATGGGAGAGGCAGGACTTGCAGCGCGATCTGCGTCAGAAATAGAAATGACTTCTATTTTAGCCCTTGGCAACACAGACGCTCGTTGGCACGAGCGAGCAGTGTGGGTGCAATAATTGAATAACATGATATCTAAATTTATTTTGCGAAGCTCGCGCACACGACGTGTCCGGTCTGGTCAGCATGTAAGGAGTATTGACGTTTTGGTGTTAGACGCGAAGTGTCAGGTGAACTGTGTAAGGCAACATATTAGTGATAACAAACAGACGCTATTTTTACAATGAATTTTTAACCAACCAGAGAAATTATGTCTATTGCTCCAACATACATAATCTAAACGTGTTGGTGACGCAATGTGGTTATTTTAAGGTATTGTTTAGGTCTTAACATCAAGACATGGTTTTACCATTGAGTGTCATGTGATGCGTCAGTTCTAGGCCTCTGCCACTTTAAGAAAATTAGATTGGTTAAAGTCGTTGAACATGCTATGTCAATTATATGTGCAGTACTTAAAAACCTGTTGCTTGTGTTAATAGCACTATACTTTATACAACAATCTATGTTCTACTTTATGTTGAACGTATAGACAATTTACTGTCATAATATTTCCCTGAATAGTGTTGCTGCCTGTCAAGTAAACAAAGGCCTTACTATGTCCTGTTGTGTGACTGCTAATGGCTATAATCCTGTTTTCATACTTAAGTAGAGTCTGTGACGCTCTAGTAAACACAGAGGCCATTGTTTTGAGATGCTTAGATTCTGCAGATAATCATATGAACAAGGAAGTGGGATGCTTCTCACATGGCTTGGTTTGACAAGTCAGTCAAGCAGTCAAGTATGTCTTTGGAAAGCCATTAAATGCTTTTTTTCTTTGGCGCTATAATTTGTTTTCCTTCTAAAATTTCTATATTCATATAACAGAGCACCAGACACATTAGAAAGGATGACAGTTTTGCACCACCCTCTCAGGTGCCATCTCCTGCAAAGTGCTTTTTTCATCATCACATAAGCACCTCCCTATGCAAGTACCAATAATGTGGTATTTCTGTCCAAATTACTTTTCTCAAAAAACAGATTCAGAGTTTTTCTTCTGAATTAAGAACATAAGAAGAAACAGGGGCAGGCAGCACACTCCCCCCCCCCCCCCCCAATATATTGTTTTTACCCCTTTTTTCTCCCCAATTTGGTGGTATCCAATTGGTAGTTACAGTCTTGTCCCATCTCTGCAACTCCCGTACGGACTCGGGAAAGGTGAAGGTCTAGAGTCGTGCGTTGTCCCAAACACGACCCAGCCAAGCCGCACTGCTTCTTGGCACAATGCCTGCATAACCCGGAAGCCAGCCGCACCAATGTGTTGAAGGAAACATCATAGACCTGGCAACCGTGTGCATGCGCCTGGCCTGCCACAGGAGTCACTAGTGCATGATGGGACAAGGAAATCTCGGCCTGCCAAACCGTCTCCGAAAAAGAATGAAACCATCTGCCTTCCAATGAAAATACATTCTGCTGGACTTTATCATGTGTATGACAAGCACCAGGTGTCTTTCGCTGAAAATCTGCGAGGGCTAATGAATTGCATATATAGTAGACCATGCTAAGGCTTACTTCAAAAATATGACTGAAACTTTTCATTGCACATTTTTGGCTTTGATAGTTGGACAGCTCTGAGCATGGCTGACTAATGTGGCGATGTAGAGAGGGCCGTTAGCTAACCCCATTCTATACGTCTTTAATTAGCGCTCTAGTTAATCTAGTGCTCTATGGACTTGTTAATTAGACTCACTCTTCCTAAGGCCGCCACGCAGCCAGGCAGAAGACTGGACCAGCATCTCTCAGTTAACTCAAAACCTCTTCAAACTCTTGACCGTCCTTGACCATCCTCAATTTACCTCCCGGCCTTCTGGACGTGTTCAAGTGTGGATGTCAGAAGAAGAAGACTGACTTGATTCCTCCCATTGAACAGTGGCTAAAGGCTGTGTCAGTTTTGATCGTGCTGGCTACAGCCCAAGCGCTCTCTTTATGATCCATAAGAAATGTTCCTTTCTCATTAGCACCCCCCCGTCTCACCGTTTTTTCCCTTCCAACCACTGAATATCACGACAGCCGTAATGACCTGGGCCAGAGTCGAGGCAGTGGGTCTTGGAGAACTTCACTGAACATCACAGACTCCAAGCTACTTGGATTCCTCAGTGTCCATCCCTTCTTCCCGACTATCTCTAGGTCTCAGTTCTTTTCACACCCAGAAAGGCCATCTGAGGTGGGAGTTGTGTCCGTGGTGAGCTGAAGTGACTCAGGATGTATGGAAGGGTCTGGTGGCCAGATTACTCACCTCCAATCAGTGGCTGGCGTCCATATTGCAACAAGACGTGTGTCGTGCATGATGTGACAAATGGCCTGGTTGCATGTGAGGAGGATGTTCTCCATGCGTGTCGCACGTCAAACTGGGTAGGCCGTCACATTTGCTAACATTTATAAATGCCTGTTTTTGCCTTGTCATTTAATACATTGAAAATAAGGCTGTAACGTAACAAAATATGTAAAAAGTCAAGGGGTTTGAATACTTTTGGGAATGCGCTGTATGTGTGTGTGAATTGTGTACAGTATGTGGATAATTGTGTTTGCACAAACCACTGAGTAATCAGCTAATTTTCCCCCAAAGACAGCAGCATATTGTGTTTAGTAAATATCTATGGGTGTGTTTTATAGTGTGTGTGTGTGTGTGTGTGTGTGTGTGTGTGTGTGTGTGTGTGTGTGTGTGTGTGTGTCTGTGTGTTGTACAAAACTCTTCCCACTTCCCTTCTACCCTGGAGAGGAGCAGGGCCACCCGCCTCTTGCAATCATTAGTCTCTTTCAAACCAAACCAGCACAGAACCCTAGAGATGTGTTACTAGTGAGTGTTGTCTGCATGTGGTACGTGGCAGCCAAACTGTAAACCTTTAATGTGTATATATTGTTTGTATTTACCCTGTATATGAACTATTTGTACTGTGTGACTTAGTGCTAATTGAAGTTTATATTCAAAGCCCATTTTTGTTGCCCTATACACTGCTATTTGTGTAGCACTTAGCAGGGGCGCAATTTTCACTGGGGATGGGGGGGACATATGAGGTGGCTATTCTTATTAACTAACAGCAGTTGTTTGTATGGAAATGTTTTGTAGCCTTTGTTTTGTCACGTTTCAGAAGTAAATGTACTTGGCAAGCTTTTTCCAGTTGATGTACTGTTAGAGAGAAAGAGCTGGCCAAAAGTTGGCTTACATTAGCTATTATTTTGCCTCAATCAAACTAGATCTGAATCAAACGATGAAACCATCGGCCAAACGATTGAAAATTGATATTCTGATGTTTTTTCAGTGCAATGTGAGTTGTATTAGTCAGTATGTCAATGTAACGTTATTGATCTGTCAGTTTCCCAAGCTAATTCCCAACCTTTCACACTGACACAGTAATAAACAGATCTAATGTTACAGACTTCACTGTCATGGTGCACAGTAGAGGTCAACGGCATAAAAAAACAAATAAAAAAAGCAATGAGGCTGACACAACAGATCAGAACATTTAGCTTAAAATGTTGATAAACTCTTAGGCTATTTCTTAACATTTAGGCTATTTCTTAACACTATAAGCTTGAATGTTCCATTAGTAGGAAAAAAACTTTCTCAAAAGTGACCGCAAATGCGATTATGCATGTAATGCTTTGTTTACAAAGGTGCATTTTTATGGTAAAAATGATCATCCCCAAACTTGAAACTCACACGCTGCTTATGTATGCCAGTTAGACTCTACGTCCATTTTTTTATTTAACTATACAAGTCAGTTAAGAACAAATGCTTAACTACAATGACTGCCTACCCCAGCCAAACCCAGACAACATTGGGCCAATTGTGCTCCAACCTATGGGACACCCAATCACAGCCAGATGTGATGCAGCCTGGACTCAAACCAGGGACTGCGGTGTCACCTCTTGCACTGAGATCCAGTGCCTTAGACCGCTGCGCCCCTCGGGAGACCGAGTGTTATTAAGTTGATTAATGTGCTTAATTTTAAGAAGTTATTTGGCCACTTTAGTTGTGATACAAACCTTATCAAAACATATAGGCCTATGGGCTAGGCTACATGAGATGTGTGACTATGAATTGAAAAGGTCGCCAAAAAAAGCATGCATTTCTTGCCTTACTGCACACAAGCTGGGCATCAAGTGATGATATATCATTCACAAGTGATAGGCTAATATTGCCACCCGTCAGACTTTTCTTGATTTAATATTGTCTTTACATATACTAAATAATATATGTGTGAAATTAGTTTTGATTTAGAACGGACCATTATCATGCACCTGTCAGAATAGGGGCAGGGGGAAAAATACATGTCATCTATGCACTTAAATAGCTTTCCTGTGGTTCATTTTCATGCCAGCCAGGTAGGCTATACTCCTGTTGTAAAGAGAATAAATGTGCTTAATATTAGGAAAGTTGACATATAAATATAGTAGGCCCAGCCTATAGAAAGCTGATGGGATCCTCCTCTTTTTAATAGAAGCCATCACTCTGTTTTCTCACGCAATTGGATAGCCTATAGAAATGTTGCGCAACATGAGATCATGGGCTCTCATGAAGTGAAGATTAGATTTTTGATTACATTTGCATTGATGTCAGCGTGATTAGAGGGACAACATAGTGCTGAGTACCAGGCAGTTAGAACGTTTGGTAGGCTACTAATGACCATCAGCAGCATCAGAGCTTGGAGAAGCCTAATAACCATGACTAAACGGTCACGTAGAATTTGACTGCCATCATGACGTGTGACCACTGGTATGGCATTCATACGGTCACCATAACAGTCCTAGGCCTAATTCCTTTAAGCAGTCTTCATAATTTGGCTTACGGCTAACAGCAAGAGGGTTTTGTGTTGGACCCTATTTCTTCCTATTCAAGAAATAAGAGGTAGACTTACCTGTTAGACAGACAGAATTATAGTCTACTATCCATAGATTTTGTCAGCCAGTTCCTTCAGTCACCATGCACTCCTTACATATCTGTGTCAGTGAAGGGATTGGTGTGTTAAGTTAAAACCAGGGCTCAAATTGAGGGGGTATGTGAGAGTATTGTTGCTTTTGTTAAAGGAAATTGCTAAAAGCAAAGGCCTACACCTTGTTAGCTGAAAAAATAAATGGACCTGATTATTTAAAGTGATCAATAATGATGCTTTAGTCTGCAATACTTTATGCTTTAAACAATTTGTACAATGCCGAGGGAAGATGTGACTCCGATGTACAGTATATGGTATATCTTTAGTTTGTCTCTTTGACATTCAAAGGCTGAGCTACAACCTTCTATAACTGAGGAAACAAAACATTTACTTTGCTTGGGAAGTAGGCTAATGTGTGATTTTGTCACCACCACAGGTGTCCGATGGCACCTTAATTGGGGAGGACAGGCTTCCATGTGTTTAATACTATTCCATTTACTCCATTCCAGCCATTATTATGAGCCGTCGTCCCCTCAGCAGCCTTCTGTGGTCACTGTTAATTGACGTTCAACATTTTAACAGGCTATTAAACAACATACAGTACTAACTCTAAATCAGTCAGGAGCAAGCCAGGTATCCTAAGCCAGTAATTCAAACAAAAATATATACTTTAGACTATATTCGTATTATTTGAAGGCTAGGCTATAGCCTGCTATTTAAGAAATACACTGTGAAACATTTGTGACACGCTACAGGCTGGCAGGAGCGCTCAGCATTTCAAAAACACATCAACATGCCTATAAGTTTCGCATTTAGGCGGTATAATATTACATTTAAAAAAGTACTACTTAGAATGAAATAATAATGAAATGAAAAAAATACCTAATTAGGTTATACTGTCATTTGGCCATTCTTTGGTTGATGACCATGTGGTGAGCTATGCATGCCTAGTTTGTTAATTTAGCCAAGCAGATGGTTTTATATTCCCATGCCCATGCCCTAGTCACAGTCAACACAAATCTATTTTGTAACAACAACATCATATAATAAAATATAACAAATTAGAAAATTACAGTTACCCAAATGAATGATATGTGGCTGCAATGTTAAAAAACAAATGGCTTTTTCTCGAATTCATCGATGAATTTAGCATTTTACAGTCGATCGACAACCTTAGCACTGTTCCAAACTAAGACTATCCTCTTTTTTAACAATAGCCTGTATAGAGGTCAAAATGTCTCCGGTGCCGCAGCATGTGCTCATTCGTCTTCATGCTCTTTTGTGGTATTATATTTTTTGTTGCTTTTCTCCAGTCATGTAAAATGTGTTTATAAAAGGTACTTTTATCATAATGGAGATCTTTCTACCCTTGTCCGGGGTGGTCTGCGAATCCACAACCTTCTGCATACTTTGCCATGTAATGCTTACAAAACAAAGAATGGTTTTTAAAAATGCATGTCAAAGGCTCTGGTCTGTCCTAGGAGTGAGGGTAAACAGTAGGCATGTTCTCTGCCACATTATGTTTTAATTATTATTCTGGGTATAGGGGATGGTCACTTGTTTCTTTTTAAGTGTTCAGGGAGGATCGGGTAAAACTATATTTTACTGAAGCGAGGGCCATGCATTTTCATTTCAGAGAGGTCCGATTTTCTCCAGGTATCTCTCATTATAAATAACGTGCTAATTGAAGTTTATATTCAAAGCCCATTTTTGTTGCCGTAAAGACTGCTATTTCTGTAGCACTTAATACCTCAGTTCGTATAAATACATTTACCTTTATTGCGCCTGTGCAACAGCTTTATAATATCTTTGTCTTATTTCTGTTTGTACCTTTGTTAAACCATCTAAAATATGTTTCCCAAAACCATCAATGAAGCCATGAAGACCAAAGACAAACTTGTTTTAATAAAGTGGTCAAAGGCTACCATCTCCATGTGTTCTTGCAGAAGTACCCATTGTGTTGCCTCCTACTCATACTTGAAGCAATTTTCCATGTAGTACAGTGCCTTCAGAAAGTATTCACCCCCTTTTACTTTTTCCACATTTTATTGTGTTACAGCCTGAATTTCAAATGGATTACATCTGGATATTACAATACCCCATAATGTCAAAGTGGAATTATGTTATTAGATATTTTTTACAAATTAATACAAATGAAAAGCTGAAATGTCTTGAGTCAATAAGTATTCGGCCCCTTTGTCATGGCAAGCCTAAATAAGTTCAGGAGTAAAAACCTGCTTAACCTCTCTGGGCCAGTGGGACGCTTGCGTCCCACCTACTCAACAGCCAGTGGAATCCCGTGGCGCGTTATTCAAATACCTTAGAAATGCTATTACTTCAATTTCTCAAACATATGACTAGTTTACAGCATTTTAAAGACAAGACTCTTGTTAATCTAACCACACTGTCTGATTTCAAAAAGGCTTTACAACGAAAGCAAAACATTAGATTATGTCAGCAGAGTACCCAGCCAGAAATAATCAGACACCCATTTTTCAAGCTAGCATATAATGTCACATAAACCCAAACCACAGCTAAATGCAGCACTAACCTTTGATGATCTTCATCAGATGACAATCCTATGACATTATGTTATACAATACATGCATGTTTTGTTCAATCAAGTTCATATCAAAAACCAGCTTTCTACATTAGCATGTGACTAGCATGTGACTAGCATTCCCACCGAACACTTCCGGTGAATTTACTAAATTACTCACGATTAACGTTCACAAAAAACATAACAATTATTTTAAGAATTATAGATACAGAACTCCTTTATGCACTCGCTATGTCCGATTTTAAAATAGCTTTTCGGTGAAAGCACATTTTGCAATATTCTGAGTAGATAGCCCAGCCATCACAGGCTAGCTATTTTGACACCCACAAAGTGTGGTACTCACCAAACTCCCATTTACTATTAGAAAAGTTTGATTACCTTTGGTGTTCTTCATCAGAATGCACTCCCAGGACTTCTACTTCAATAACAAATGTTGGTTTGGTCCCAAATAATCCATAGTTATATCCAAATAGCGGCGTTTTGTTCGTGCGTTCAAGACACTATCCGAAGGGTAAATAAGGGTGACGCACCCGACGCGTTTCGTGACAAAAAAAATCGAAATATTCCATTACCGTACTTCGAAGCATGTCAAGCGCTGTTTAAAATCAATTGTTATGCAATTTTTCTCGTAAAAAAGCGATAATATTCCGACCGGGAGTGGTTGTTTTCGTTCAAAGAGAGAGAAAGTAAACATGGTGTCAGCTCGGGCACGCGCCTCCAGTCTCATTGTCCTCAGATCGACCACTTACAAAATGCGCTTATTTTTTCAGCCATGGCCTGCAAAGCCACCATTCAGCTTTCTGGCGCCTTCTGAGAGCCTATGGGAGCGTTAGAAAGTGTCACGTCATGCCAGAGATCCCCTGTTTTGGTTAGAGATGATCAAGAAGGCCAAGAAATGGTCAGAGAGAGCGCTTCCTGTTTGGAATCTTCTCAGGTTTTGGCCTGCCAAATGAGTTCTGTTATACTCACAGACACCATTCAAACCGTTTTAGAAACTTTAGGGTGTTTTCTATCCAAATCAAACAATTATATGCATATTCTAGTTACTGGGCAGGAGTAGTAACCAGATTAAATCGGGTACGTTTTTTATCCGGCCGTGCAAATACTGCCCCCTATCCCCAACAGGTTTTTAACAAGTCAGATAATAAATTGCATGGACTAACTCTGTGTGCAATAATGATGTTTAACATGATTTTTGAATGACTACCCAATCTCTGTACCCCACGGCCCATAGCTCATGGTAGAGGGAGAGAGAGCGAGAGAGAAAGAAAGAGTGTAGGTATCTCACCGCAGCATGTCAGGAACATAAAAGAGAAAGGACAATGAATCTAAGACCTTTTAATAAGCATCTGAGTTGTTTGGATTCAAAATCTGAGTTGTTGACCAATGGTATTGCTGTAAAGTTAACATCCAATCAGATATCAGACCTACATGATGTAACCTCTGCTTCTCAGAGGTAAGACAATGGGGTTGGCAAGATCAACACAGAGAATGCTGAATTCCTAAGACAACACAGAGGAAATTCTTGTATACTGTTTATACGAAGAGTCACTTCGGGGGATTTGCACACAGGCGTGCTTCATAACTTAGTTGACAGAGAGGTAGGAAACCACTCAGGGATTTCACCGTGAGGCCAATGGTAATTATAAACCAAGTATAATGGCTGCGATAGGAGAAAACTGAGGATGGATCAACAACATTGTAGTTACTCAACAATACTAACCTAAATGACAGATTGAAAATAAGGAAGCATGTACAGAATAAAATAATCCAAAACATGCATTCTGTTTGCAATAAGGCACTAAAGTAATACTGCAAAAAATGTGGCGAAGAAATTAACTTTTTGTCCTGAATAGAAAGCGTTATGTTTGGGGCAAATCCAACACATCCCTGAGTACCACTCTTCATATTTTCAAGCATGGTGGTGGCTGCATCATGTTAAGGGTATGCTTGTCATCAGCAAGAATTAGGGAGTTTTTAGGATGAAAAGAAAAGGAATAGAGCTAAGCATTGGAAAAGGAAAACATGGTTCAGTCTGCTTTCCAACAGACACTGGGAGACAAATCCACCTTTCAGCAGGACAATAACCTAAAACGCAAGGCCAATTATATATTGGAGTTACTTACCAAGACGACATTACAATTGATATTTTAGTCATTTAGCAGACGCGCTTATCCAGACTGACTTACAGTTAGTGCATTGATCTTAAGATGGCTAGGTGGGACAACCACATATCACATATCATAGTAAGTATATTTTTCCCGAGTTGCCTAGTTACAGTTTTGATTTAAATTGGCTTAGAAATCTGTGGCAATACTTTAAAATGGCTGTCTAGCAATGATCAACAACCAACTTGACAAAGGTTGAAGAATTTTAAAAGATTAAGGTTTGCAAAAATATTAACACAACATGCAAAAATGTCAAAGATTTTACTGAGTTAGGGTTCATATAAGGAAATCAGTCAATCAAAATGAATTAATTAGGCCCTAATCTATGGATTTCACATGACTGGGCAGGGGTGCAGCCATAGGTGGGCGTTGGAGGGCATAAGCCCAGCCACTGGTGTCACGTGTGCTCCCTCTCCGGCCTCCAGGTCACCAGGCTGCTCGTTATTGTTGCTGTTTCATGGCGGTGCGTTGTTTGTGTTTCTTGTTTTGTTCATTTATTTATTAAATGCATTCACTCCCTGAACTTGCTTCCCAACTCTCAACGTACATCATTACAGAATGATGACTCAACAAAGGGAAGCATCAGGGAGTGGTTATTTTTGTGTTGGGGTGATGTTGGGTCGTGGGGTTGGAGCCGGAGCCAGAGCTACCTGGGAGGCCTCAGCCGGTTTGTAGGCTCCCATTCCTCAGCGGGTTCGATAGGCTCCCATGCTTAAGCTGGCTGAACAGGTTCCAGTCCCTCAACCGAGGCAACCGGGGAGGTCTCAGCCGGGTCATCAGGCTCTCACTTCTCAGCCGGATCGTCAGGTTTCTGCGCCTCAGTGGAGGGGACTGGTCCGCTCCGGATCCTGGGGATCGTCCCTGTGTTTGGCGTCCTGTGGCTGGAGCCGAACGCGCCAGGGAGGGGGTACTGTCACGTATGCTCTCTCTCCGGTGCTCTAGGTCGTCATGCTCCTGCGCCTCAGCTGGATCGACAGGTTCCCGCACCTTAGCAGAGGTGACCAGTCCGCTCCAGATCCCCGGGAGGGTCATCTTGGTTGGCGTCCTGCGGCTGGAGCTGTGCATCGGGGAGGGGGTACTGTTACGTGTGCTCCATCTCCGGCCTCTAGGTCACCAGGCTGATCGTTAGGGCGCAAACCTGTCACCAGCGTTACGCGCATAATGACTCACCTGGACTCCATCACCCCTTTGATTACCTACCCTTTATATGTCACTCTGTCACAGCTGTCGTGGAAGAGAGAATGGGACCAAGGCGCAGCGGGTTGCGTGCTCAACATCTTTATTATAAAAAATGCGAACACCACGGAAAAACAATAAACAAACTAACGACAGGAACAGCGAAGCAGGAACAGCAAAGCAGGCTCAACAAAAGCAGTGCTATCAAACAACTACCCACAAGTGACAAACAAAACACACACCTATTTATAGGACTCCCAATCAGAGGCAACTAGAAACACCTGCCTCCAATTGAGAGTCCAGCACCCAACCTACACATAGAAAAACTACCCTAGAACATACCATAGAAATACAAACATAGACCAGTGACCAAAAAACCCCGTAATACATAAATAAACTACCCTCTGCCACGTCCTGACCAAACTACAATAACAAAATATCCTCTATACTTGTCAGGACGTGACACACTCCCTTTGGTTTCCTCCCTTGTCGTCATTGTTGCTGTTTCATGGCAGTGCGTTGTTTGTGTTTCTTGTTTCGTTCATTTATTTATTAAATGTATTCACTCCCTGAACTTGCTTCCCGACTCTCAACGTACATCGTTACAACTGGGGTGCCAGGCCCAGACAAACAGGATGAGTTTTTCATCACTAAAAGGCTTTATTACAGACAGAAATACTCCTCAGCTGTGTAAACTCAGAAAAAAAGAAACGTCTCTTTTTCAGGACCCTGTCTTTCAAAGATAATTCGTAAAAATCTAAATAACTTCACAGATCTTCATTGTAAAAGGTTTAAACACTGTTTCCCAAGCTTGTTCAATGAACCATAAACAATTAATGAACATGCACCTGTGGAAAGGTCGTTAAGACACTAACAGCTTACAGACGGTAGGCAATTAAGGTCACAGTTATGAAAACGTATACCTTTCTACTGACTCTGAAAAACACCAAAAGAAAGATGCCGAGGGTCCCTGCTCATCTGCGTGAACTTGGCTTAGGCATTCTGCAAGGAGGCATGAGGACTGCAGGATGTGGCCAGGGCAATAAATTGCAATGTCCATACTGTGAGACGCGTAAGACAGCGCTACAGGGAGACAGGACGGACAGCTGATTGTCTTCGCAGTGGATCGGTACATCCACAGGATCGGTACATCCGAACATCACACCTGCGGGACAAGTACAGAATCGCAACAACAACTGCCCGAGATACACCAGGAATGCACAATCCCTCCATCAGTGCTCAGACTGTCCGCAATAGGCTGAGAGAGGCTGGACTGAGGGCTTGTAGGTCTGTTGTAAGGCAGGTCCTCACCAGACATCACCGGCAACAATGTCGCCTATGGGCACAAACCCACCGTCGCTGGACCAGACAGGACTGGTAAAAAGTGATCTTCACTGACGAGTTGCGGTTTAGTCTCACCAGGGGTGATGGTCGGATTCGCGTTTATCGTCAAAGGAATGAGCAGTACACCGATGCCTGTACTCTGGAGCGGGATCGATTTCGAGGTGGCGGGTTCATCGTGGTCTGGGGCGGTGTGTCACAGCATCATCGGACTGAGCTTGTTGTCATTGCAGGCAATCTCAACGCTGTGCGTTACAGTGAAGACATCCTCCTCCCTCATGTGGTACCCTTCCTGCAGGCTCATCCTGACATGACCCTCCAGCATGACAATGGCACCAGCCATACTGCTCGTTCTGTGCGTGATTTCCTGCAAGACAGGAATCTCAGTGTTCTGCCATGGCCAGCGAAGAGCCCGGATCTCAATCCCATTGAGCATGTCTGGCACCTGTTGGATTGGAGGGTGAGGGCTAGGGCCATTCCCCGCATAAATGTCCGGGAACTCGCAGGTGCCTTTGTGGAAGAGTGGGGTAACATCTCACAGCAAGAACGGTTTAATCCATGAGGAGGAGATGCACTGCAGTACTTAATGCAGCTGGTGGCCACACCAGATACTGACTGTTACTTTTGATTTTGTACCCCCCTTTGTTCAGTGACACATTATCCCATTTCTGTTGGTCATATGTCTGTGGAACTTGTTCAGTTTATGTCTCAGTTGTTGAATCTTGTTATGTTCATACAAATATTTACACATGTTAAGTTTGCTGAAAATGAATGCAATTGATTGTGAGGACGTTTCTTTTTTTGCTGAGTTTATATCTAACCTATCATATGAATATTCTTTGCTCACTCAAATAGGATTCCCTCAAGATTTCTCTGATGTCCAAAATATTTAAAATCTAAATTTTATGTCAGGAAACTTTAACGTTGCAGATCCACTTCATTGCCAAAAGTATGTGGACACCTGCTCGTCGAACATCTCATTCCAAAATCATGGAGTTGGTCCCCCCTTTGCTGCTATAACAGCAGCAAAGGGGGGATCTCTTATGGGAAGGCTTTCCACTTGATGTTAGAGCATTGCTGCAGGGACTTGTTTCCATTCAGCCACAAGAACATCAGTGAGGTTGGGCACTGATGTTGGGCGATTAACCTGGCTCGCCTTTCGGCATTCCAATTCATCCCAAAGGTGTTCGATGGGGTTGAGGTCTGGGCTCTGTGCAGGCCAGTCAAGTTCTTCCACACTGATATCGACAAACCATTTCTGTATGGACCTCGCTTTGTGCACGGGGATATTATCATGCTGAAACAGGAAAGGTCCTTCCCCTTCGATGCATGCTCATCAACAGCATCATCCCTAGACCCACTCCAATTTGCGTACCGCCCCAACGGATCCACAGATGACGCAATCTCAATCGCACTCCACACCTTCCTTTCCCACCTGGACAAAAGGAACACCTATGTGAGAATGCTGTTCATTGACTACAGCTCAGCGTTCAACACCATAATGCCCTCAAAGCTCATCACTAAGCTAAGGACCCTGGGACTAAACACCTCCCTCTGCAACTGGATCCTGGACTTCCTGACGGGCCGTCCCCAGGTGGTAAGGGTAGGCAACAACACGTCTGTCACACTGATCCTCAACACTGGACCCTTCAGGGGTGCATGCTTAGTCCCCTCCTGTACTCCCTGTTCACCCACGACTGCATAGCCAAATACGACTACAACACCATCATTAAGTTTGTTGACGACACAACACCGACAACGATGAGACAGCCTATAGGGAGGAGGTTAGAGACCTGGTAGTGTGGTGCCAGGATAACAACCTCTCCTTCAATGTTTGCAAGACAAAGGAGCTGATTGTGGACTACAGGAAAAGCCAGCCGAACAGGCCCCCATTAACATCGATGGGGCTGTAGTGGAGAGTGCTACTCGCTGTTTATTACCTATGCATAGTCACTTTATCCCTACCCACATGTACAAATGACCTCGATTAACCTGTACCCTCGCACATTGACTCAGTACCGGTACCCCCTGTATATAGCCTCATTATTGTTATTTTATTGTGTTACTTTTTATTATTTAATTATTTTTTCTTGAACTGCATTGTTGGTTAAGGGCTTGAAAGTAAGCATTTCACAGTATACCTGTTGTATTCGGCGCATGTGACAAATAAAGTTTGATTTGATCTTCAATATCTACCCATTGTTCCTCTTTAATCCATTTAACTATTTGTCACATGTAAAATCCTTGGGTGGCGAGTTGATACAATTCCACTTCTGGTAGGTTAAAACCATCTGCAGATTTAGGAAGATTGTTTTGGTTTTTTCTACATTAATTTTATATCCTGAGATTTTTGAGTATTCTGAAAATAGTTTTAGCAAGGAGGGGATTGTTTTCAATATTGGTCAGGTATATCAGGAGATCATCTGCAAATACACTTAGATTATATTCCTGTTAACCAATAGTGATACCTGTTACATTTGGGGGGCCCTAGTGAGATTTGGTTGGGGCCCCCCCACACCCACCCACTTCGTGGGGAAAACATTTTAGTCGCCCCACTCTTGACAGCAGAGATAAAAATAAAGTAAAAAGTGTGCCATGGGGTCTAGTGAAAATGCAGTTTTAAATCAAGTTTTATGCAGTTATACACATTTTGCAATTTTCTAACACCTTTCATGCAATTCCACTCTTTTTGCCTTGGGGCAGAGAGACATTGTTTCCTTTTTAAAACAAATTTCCTTTGATTTTAAAGCAAAGTCAATTCTTGAATAGGATGTACTCTTATTTATCAGGATGCCTACAGCTCTGCTGTTACTAAAGTAGGTGGCAGCAAAGGCCTCTCCAGCCCAGCTTTTCTTTAAATATTCAATTTCTCCTATTTTGAAATGTAACTCTTGTAGGAAAAGCACATATGCTGACAATCTCTTTAAGTGTTCAAGAACCATATGCTTTTTTTCCATCATGGAGCCTGTGTACATTTCATGCAATAAGTTGGATTTTGTTGGTCTTTACTTAAAAAATTAAAGTTAACCTTGTCTGTTCCATCTATCATTGAAGAACTAGATAAAACATTTTAGCAAGCATGTCATATGAGGGCGGTGGGCATTTCATGGAATGGAAGAGTCATAGTATGAATACAGTACATATTTACTGTATACAGTGGCCACATCTCAAATTATATCTAACCTATATGTAAACAGAGTGCCTGACTTGTGCCTGACCTTTTATTCCAAGCGCTAAAGGTCCCGACGCTTCTGCACATGTGCGGATCACGTTCTGCGCATGTGTTTATTCTCAACTTTATGCACAGTCTCTGCTCTACTCCTAGAGAACAGGCTACTCTGGCGGATGGTGCTCATTTAATAACGTTTGATCAATGCTGAATCAATGTCTGCATGATCACATAGTTTTCTACGTAACAGAACCCAATATATTAGCATAGTACAAAGTTACTGTAAGACACCACTACTCATGTTGCCAAAACTCAACAGCATGCAACACTAGGCAAAATACACAGGTAGGCTTTTCACCTGTAAAACTAGAAGAATTATCATTCACAACTGACAGTGAGAAATGTGAAGGGAAGGAGACCACAAATGTGTGCATAAAGGTAAAGAAACACATGCGCAGAAGCTTCAGGACCTTTAGTGCTGGGAAAGAAAGATCCAGAAAAGTTGAATTCGCACCCACTGCCATATGTACATTGTCCTGGATATCAAAACAGTACTATGATCATCATAACATCAACTTTTCCAACCCCAAGGTTCACTTATGGTGCTTGACTCTTCTGTCACTGTTGATTGATTAGTCTATCAGAGCTTGTTGTTTAGCCAGCAGCATACCACCCTGCATCCCACTACTGGCTTGCTTCTGAAGCTAAGCAGGGTTGGTCCTGTTCAGTCCCTGGATGGGAGACCAGATGCTGCTGGAAGTGGTGTTGGAGGGCCAGTGGTCTAAAATAAAATATCCCAATGCCCCAGGGCAGTGATTGGGGACATTGCCCTGTGTAGGGTGCTGTCTTCCAGATGGGATGTTAAATGGGTGTCCTGACTCTCTGAGGTCATTAAAGATCCCATGTCACTTATTGTAAGAGTAGGGGTGTTAACCCTGGTGTCCTGGTTAAATTCCCAATCTGGCCCTCAAACCATCATGGCTACCTAATCATCCCCAGCTTCCAATTGGCTCATTTATCCCTCTCCTTGTAACTATTCCCCAGGTTGTTGCTGCAAATTAGAAAATGTTCTCAGTCAACTTACCTGGTAAAATAATGGATAAATAAACTAGTCCACTGAACTACAATTAAGAAAGAAAACATATTATGAGAAATTCTGAAATACAGAATGAGTAAACAATTAAAGAAGGAGCATCCTAAGGGAGAAAATGTGAAGATGCCAAGCTATATCAAAATAAAACACATGCTGCTTTTCATACACTGTGTATACGATAATGTTTAATGTATACAATAATGTTAGGTATTATCAACAGTAAAAAACTCTCAAACGTTTAACGGCAGCATACTGTAAATTAACGTGCATTGTGGAAAAATTGTTGAATTTCAAATGGTACTGTAATTCCACCCCACAGAATACAAAGTCGTACCATATCTATGGAGCGCCAACAACCTTTTGAATTGAATTTATTTTGGGTAACATACATATACAACAAAGGGAAAAATGTGGACCCAGAGGAAATCACTTAAAAGTATTAATTAAAATGTTTGTTTTCAAAGTGGTCCTCGATGGTTACCACTAGTAGGTGCATGGTATTGTTGTTAATGGCTATATTTGTTGCACCTTTTAGTGAGAATACTGTACCAATTTAACGCCTATGTGGTTATAGTGCCCTATCAATTTAAAATGTATAGGGCATAGATTAGAGTGGCAGACAGTCTTAAACCTTAAATGGTTGAGCATTTTCCCTTGTCCTTTTGGTCTGTTTTGCCTTGTAGTTGCTGCCAGTTTGGAAGACTTGCACTTGAAGTGCAAGTGATATAAAACACCAAATATGCATTAATATGCTGTAATGCATAAACGATTCATCAAGCAGCCAACCTGCTTGCACCAATCTCTTGTAATTACAGTAAAATACTGTGAAATACAAACCCATACCCTAAATAAATGTAATTCATTCATCCTTTAATCATGACATTATATGAATGTCCTGTGCAACCTATCTTAAACATTTTATGAATGTCGACACAACTGAGCATATTTTGTGTTTTGGCAACCTATCTCTTGTAATGTACCCACACTGTTCCCACAACCTAACTAAATGTTCTGGGAACCTTTAAAGAACTCAGAAAGGCTGTTCTACCATCATTCATGAAACATAAAAGTAATGTTTATGCACCCCGATACAAATATTGTCTGAATGTCTTCATCTCATATAAAAACTGGCTATCCTACCGATCCTCGACTTCGGCGATGTCATTTACAAAATAGCTTCTAATACTCTACTCAGCAAACTGGATGCCGTCTATCACAGTGCCATCCCTTATACCACCCACCACTGCGACCTGTATGCTCTAGTCGGCTGGCCCTCGCTACATATTCGTTGCCAGACACACTGGCTCCAGGTCATCTACAAGTCTATGCTAGGTAAAGCTCCACCTTATCTCAGCTCACTGGTCACGATAACAACGCCCACCCGTAGCACGCGCTCCAGCAGGTATATCTCACTGGTCACCCCCAAAGCCAACACCTCTTTGGCCACCTTCCAGTTCTCTGCTGCCAATGACTGGAACGAATTGCAAAAATCGCTGAAGCTGGAGACTTATATTTCCCTCACTAACTTTAAACATCAGCTATCTGAGCAGCTAACCGATCGCTGCAGCTGTACATAGTCCATCTGTAAATAGCCCACCCAATCTACCTACCTCATCCCCATATTGTTTTTACTTACTTTTCTGCTCTTTTGTACACCAGTATTTCTACTTGCACATCACCATCTGCTCATCTATCACTCCAGTGTTAATTTGCTAAATTGTAATTACTTCGGTACTATGGCCTATTTATTGCCATACCTCCTCACGCCATTTGCACACACTGTATATAGACTTTCTTTTTTTTCTATTGTGTTATTGACTGTACGCTTGTTTATTCCATGTGTAACTCTGTGTTGTTGTTTATGACGCACTGCTTTGCTTTATCTTGGCCAGGTCACAGTTGTAAATGAGAACTTGTTCTCAACTGGCCTACCAGGTTAATAAAGGTGAAATAAATAAATAAACAACTGGACAGTTTTGTGTTTTGGGAACCTATCTCTTGACATATCCCCACAATGTTCCCACAACCTAAAGAATAATTCTTGGAACCTTTAAAGAACAGACTAAATGTGTTCTGGGAACATTCTTGTAACATCAGGCAAATGTTTTATACAAACGTTCCATAATCATCCATAGGTCTGGAGAGTTTTTGTGTTACTGGAACTTTAACAGAACCAATTTTGTTTTGAAAGGAAAACATTACTGGCACATTGTGTTATAACATTAACTGGAAACCTAATGAGAACTTTGGGGCGAATGTTCTGTGGTGGTTGTTACAGATGTTGTGCACAACATGTTAGTTAATGTTAGGAGAACATTCCAGGGATATTTATAATTTTTTTTACGAGAAAAAATATATTTTGTTATCAAAGCATTATTTGAATGTTTTAGGGATGTTATCACCCTAATGTTAGATAAAATCCTAACTAGAATTTATTAGGAACCTTAGATAATGTTCTGGGAATGTTCCCGGTTTGCTTGGATGGCGTCAGCGACTGCATAGCTATGACAGCACGCTTTACTCACCAGCAAAACCAGCAATTTGAGTGACAGTTTTAAGTAGGTTTGTATATACCTTTGAGGGTCAAATACCATTAAAATGTAGACGAGAGACCTATTCCAAATGACTTTGCCATCTACAAAATGTATGAGTGGCCCTGTGCTATTTAAATCTCTGAGGTCTCACAGGTGATAATAGGTCAAAAAGAGCGCAGAATTGAGTTACCAACATGACAAGACTCACCACATCCCAAAGCAAACCATTATATCAGCATCAATATATTATGGTACCTACATTATTCCAAAAATAAGGAAAATCGTGTGGGCCTATGATGTAGAAGGCTACATTATAGTTACCATGTTTATTGAAATGTAGGCCCAATTACAATGTATAAAACGTTTCAACAAGTATTTACAGTTGAGCAATGGGAGGGTCTTGGTGTTGATAGGCGGGTTGGCAGCGGGCCGCATCGCTAGTCTCGTTTCCCTCCGCTATTTCTAAATTCAATCTGAATAGGACAATATCCAAGCGGGAGAGCTGTGGGAAAGAGCTTACCCGGGAGTTTGTCCGCCTCCACCGAAGCAGCCCGAGCTCTAAACTCAGGTTGTACTTGGTCTCGGTCTGTCTGTGCGTGGAGCTCTGTGGCCAGAGAGAGAGAGAAAGAGAGAGAAAGAGAGAGAGAGAGAGAAAAGAGAGAGAGAGAGAGAGAGAGAATGAGGAAGAACTCTCAGTGCACCTTTTTGTCCTCCGATATGCAGATTTTCTGATAAAGCATCAGTTATCTGATCATCTCATACAGGTCGTGGAAAACTGCGAGTGTATGGGAATCTTTAACTATTTTTTCTTCACCTAGGTATCTCGCCTTGATCTCCTATATAACCCAAGACGAATGTGAGCTGTAATAGGCTACTTACTACTGACGGCTCTTGCAGCTCTCTATTGGCATTTTCACGTCTAGGCTAGGATACAACAACTACTATTGCTGACTTATTCTGTCTGTGGATCTTGCCGTTGCGTCTTAGAAAAGGTATGATTATGTTACTATTGTTATCATTAACATATCAATATTGGGTATTTGTGTGGCACAATCTTCTTACAGCAAGTTTATTCCAGGCGATCACCCAATAGTCGATGGAGCGGCGGAGTGCTTACTTCGAAGATAGAATGTTGCCGCATGTTTTGGCTAGCCTATACTATTCCGCATAGGGTATTCTATTGTATACGGATCTACTGGGATTAGTAGACTATTCTGTCTAAGATCAAAACGGTAAAGCCTTGATGGAGACTTCTATTGAGACTATATTAGCTTTTGAGAATACCTCAATTTGTAGGTATTGGTTTTCCTTCTTGCGCTTCCTTGCTCGCCTGCCTGCAACAAGAAGACGTGGTCGTTTGCGCTAAACAGCATTGCCATGTTTCCAGATACCGATATGGAAGTGAAAGTTGTGTTAAACGTGCCTTCACATAGCCTACACCCGCATAGATTGATTCATGTCGGCAATAGTTGGCTACATAAGCCAAATAAGAACCCATTTGCGCCACTCCATTGCGCAAAATGCATTCACGTAGCCTATGCTGCTTAATTGTGCAGGTTGTGCGGTTGCATTGTGGTGATGGGGATTTCTAATATGCGGATTCAATCTGTGGATTAGGAAATTGGTGTTTTCTATTGAATTTTCTGTAGGTCTAGTCATTAATATATAAAATGTAATAAATTGATGGTAACGTGTAAAACAATAGAAATCACACAACCGTCCATTTACAAGTAGCCTTTCTATTGTTAATCTAACCAGAATAGTAGGCGTTCAACCCGGTAAAGATGCACTAAAGGCGGTACAAAATTGTAGACTATACACGGCGTGACCATCCCTCCATCATGTATTTCTTATATACCCTCAACAGATTGATAAACTAGACCTAAATTATTAGTTATCATATTTAGCCTACTGTTTTATTAATTTCTTATTCAAGTTCATTTTAATATAGAGCTATGTAAAGCAATAATTCATCACTGTGAAAATATGCCTATGGAAAAGATGGCTTAAACTTAAATTATATGGTAAAGTAGTCTATTATAATCTTGGAAAACAGAAAAGAAAACATTCTCCTGGGTAATTTTACTTATAACAACGTTTCGACCCTTAGGTCTTCATCAGGCTTCCAGTCTATTATAATCTTGCCTAGATCTTTGCGTGTCTGCTTCTTTTCTGACTACATTGATGCTGAGTTGTCCAGCCCGGTGAGTAGTGTCGCATCCCTCCCGCTTCACTGGATGCTTCCCTTACCCGCGGTGTCTCATCGCATTTAGCAGGCAATGCACACTCAAGATCTTCTCTCTCCCCTCTTATTTCAAAGGTCGGGGAACCGGTCATTATAGAGCAGGGATGGGCAACTAGAGGCTGACTTTTTTTAGGAACTCAGTCGGGGTCTCAATTTACTGTTGAGAGTTAGTTAGGATAGAAGAATAGACCAGATGCAATTTCGAAATTTGTTTGTGCATCATCAGTTTTTCTTCTCACTCAATTAGCCCATGTCAGCTATTTTTTTAGATTAATAAATTAGTCCAGCTATCTAAACTTGTAGTAATCATGGTCGAATTACCCACCTGGGGCCCCTATTGATTTTGTTAGTCAGTCTCACTCAGATATCATATTAAATAAGGCAAACATTTCTCTCCACCCTATGGTAAAATGTGAAGAATTATAGGAAATTAGCTGTAAAACACCAATAAAAAATCTCTGCCCCATGGCAAAATGAGTAAAATTGCATGAAAGTTGTTAGAAATTGCAAAACGTTCTCTCAGTCCCATGGCAAAATGTGTAGAATTGCAGCAAACTGCAACATTTATACACCCCATGGCAAAATGTGTAGATTTGCAGGAAATTAACGCAAACATACATTTTTTCTCTAAGCTGTTAAGAGGGCGGCCGCTAAAATGTTTTGCTCGCAAGGTGGGGGACCCCCAAAATGCCCGCTTAGGGCCCCAAAAAGGCTAAGTCCCACTCTGACTGCATATGTTGGTATGGATGTGGATATGCAGACCCACAAGCCAGCCCCTCATGATGAGTTCACATTTTTTTGTGGCCTCCACCCCCATGAAAGTTGCCCATCCCTGTTATAGAGCCTTGTAAAAGATTCTGGATGCAATCAATCAGTCATAAACTGCAATGCATGTGACATATCTGCATAATGTTCCCTACAAAGCATATGAAATATGTGAAAAGTCATTATCCCTGCAGAGAATCAATAAAAAGGAATCTGCTGCTTCCTCCCTTTCCTCCAACCAAGAGGCAGACCCTATATGGTTGGTTCTCTTATAGGCATCACAGCTCCTCACCAGGGAAATTATCCACCAATATGCAATTGATATGAAATGTATACTATGGTCATATTATATCATTAACGTGAATTACTACATTGTTTTAACACTATTATTACAATGAGAGGAAATTGTGTTAAATTTCCAGTCATTCCAACCCTTTCATTTCCCCCCTCTCTGCAGGTTTAGGAAGCAGAGGAAGTGAACCACTCCAGAATCATGGGACACTTTCAGATCTCCCCCATTCTCTCCCTTGGCCTTCGGTTCGTGGTTGTCATAGCGATCCTGTTCCTCAAATTCCAACATGTGACGGCTATGTCCTCGGACGTGGACTTTGATCAGTTCGTGTCTCCTACTGCCAGCAGCAACATTACTGTGTGCACCACAGCAGGCACAGCATGCGAAAAAGGGGTGATTCTGCCTATCTGGGAACCTCAGAATCCCTCGTTCGGGGACAAAGTTGCACGGGCGACAGTCTACTTCGTGGCCCTGGTGTACATGTTCCTCGGAGTATCCATCATCGCTGACCGTTTCATGGCATCCATCGAGGTCATCACCTCTCAGGAGAAAGAGATCACTATTAAGAGACCCAACGGAGAGACCACCACCACCACCGTGCGGATCTGGAACGAGACCGTGTCCAACCTCACGCTTATGGCCCTGGGTTCTAGTGCCCCTGAGATCCTACTGTCCGTCATTGAGGTTTGTGGACACGGTTTTGATGCGGGAGCCTTGGGCCCCAGCACCATCGTGGGCAGCGCCGCCTTCAACATGTTTGTCATCATCGGCATCTGTGTGTGGGTGGTGCCCGACGGGGAGGTCCGTAAGGTCAAGCACCTGCGCGTCTTCTTCGTCACAGCCACCTGGAGCATCTTCGCCTACATCTGGCTCTACCTGATCCTGGCTGTCATCTCCCCTGGCATAGTGCAGGTATGGGAGGGCCTGCTCACCCTCTTCTTCTTCCCCATCTGCGTGTTGTTCGCCTGGGTCGCTGACCGACGCCTGCTCTTCTACAAGTATGTCTACAAGCGCTACCGTACCGGCAAGCAGCGGGGCATGATCATTGAAACCGAGGGTGACCGTCCGCTCCCGTCCAAAGTCGACATCGAGATGGATGGGAAGATGCTCAACTCTCACGCGGCGGACTTCCTGGACGGGCCTCTGGGGCTGGACCTGAACGTGAAGGACCTGGATGAGGAGGAGACCCGGCGCGACATGGCCAAGATCCTCAAGGAGCTGAAGCAGAAGCACCCAGATAAGGAGGTGGAGCAGCTGATTGAACTGGCCAACTACCAGGTATTGAGTTCGCAGCAGAAGAGCAGGGCCTTCTACCGCTGCCAGGCCACCAGGCTCATGACCGGCGCTGGGAACATCCTGAAGAAGCATGCAGCCGACCAGGCCCGCAAGGCCATCAGCTTGCACGAGGTCCGCTCTGATGTGGCTGATAACGACCCCGTCTCCAAGATCTACTTTGACCCCGGCTCCTACCAGTGCCTGGAGAACTGCGGCACAGTGGCAGTGAACGTGCTACGCCGAGGTGGCGACCTGACCAAGACTGTGTCGGTGGAATTCCGTACGGAGGATGGATCAGCCAACGCGGGCTCGGACTACGAATTTACCGAAGGGGTGGTGGTGTTCAAGCCCGGAGAGACCCAGAAAGAGATCCGCGTGGGTATTATCGATGATGACATCTTTGAGGAGGACGAGAACTTCCTGATCCATCTGAGCAATGTCAAAGTGCTGCTGGCAGAGGGGGAGGAGGTAGAGAACCCAGAGACCAATCACGTGGAGGCGGTGGCCTGTCTCGGTCTGCCCGCTACAGCAACCGTGACCATCTTTGACGACGACCACGCCGGCATCTTCACGTTCGAGGAGCCGGTGGCGCACGTGAGTGAGAGCGTGGGCACCATGGAGGTGAAGGTGCTGCGTACATCGGGTGCACGTGGGGTCGTCATGGTGCCCTACAAGACTGTGGAGGGCACGGCACGCGGAGGTGGAGAGGACTTTGAAGATACTCACGGGGTCTTGGAGTTCCAGAATGATGAAATCTTGTAAGTTCATATTTTACTTGTGTACAGTGAAGGTTCTTATAAGTTGTTATTTAGTTTATATGTGGGGCTGACATTACACTGCTTATAAGCATACTATTATACTTTTTTTGGCATTTACATTTGAAGGAATACTTTCAGCCAAATTTAAAAAAAAGTGAATAGGTTATTGAAATATGTAGTATAATATATGAATCTGTATCCACCAATGCAGTTTATTGTCAGTATCTTTAGATATGCATGTGTAGTCTATGCTGATGCTGGGTTTTGTTTGTCTGTGAATGCATGTCTTGATGAGGATGATGTGGTGGATGCTGAGTGTGTTTGTGTCATGTCGTGGTCGTGGTGCAGTGGACTGCTCCTGTGCCGTTAGGAGACGTCCTCAACTCCCTTACTTTCCGCTCTCCTCTTTGCTTCTTCTTTCATTCATTCATTCATTCTTTCATTCATTCCCTCATTTACTTATTGATGTATTTATCGAATGTGTGATTTCTGCTGAGTTCTCAGCAACTTTCGATCGCACTCAGATTTATCCATGTTTGATCGCTACTCATTCATTTCAGTGGCATGACTAGCCTGAACTCTTTAAGCTTGACTATTGCTGATGTGTATTGAATTGATTGCTTAGTAGACAATCTGAGTAGAAATGACTGACTTGACATTCTGGGTTAATGATCAGGCCAGGCTCAATACTGTTCTGGAAAAGAGCATTTCATATTTCTATACATTAAGGTTTGGCATGTTAATTATTTTTTTAAAGGACAAGAACTACTTGTCTCTCTCTATTCCCCTCTTTCCCTTCCTGTCTCCCTCTGTCCCCATACTCACCCTCTTTGACATGCAGGGGACGAGTGAGACAGATGAATGAAAAGGGCTCGTTTTTAAACAGATTCAAAGCAGATGTTTAGGTTCAGCTTTCCAAGGCCCATTGCATAGTTTCCATAGTGTAGCTCTCACGGCACTGCTAAGTGGATTTTAATAACACTTGTCTAAATGAAATGATGGAGTGTCAGAGGCGAGGGGCCGGCGGTTCTGTAAGGCAGACCTTCTACTCCATCCTATAGGAACCTGTAGGACCCAGTAGACTACAGTCTAACCGCAGCTCTGGGAAAGGAGTGGAATGAATGGTGGAACTGGATTTTGAATTCATTCGAGTTTTCGGCCTGGAATGGAATGGTGTTAGCTGACTGTTGTATTTTTCCTTGCAAGGTGTAATTTGATTTAATATGGCAATATAATATACCATGAGATTAGATTAGTTTATTAGTCACATGCACAGGGTCGCAGATGTAATTGCAGAGTACAGTGAAATTCTTAAGCTCGGAGCTCCAACAGTGCAGGTCAAAATGAGAAGTGAATGTCCCAGAGGGAATGTCCATAAGGGAGCAGCAGGGGGAGAAATGATAAGTGAATGTCCCAGAGGGAATGTCCATAAGGGAGCAGCAGGGGGAGAAATGAGAAGTGAATGTCCCAGAGGGAATGTCCATAAGGGAGCAGCAGGGGGTGAAATGAGAAGTGAATGTCCCAGAGGGAATGTCCATAAGGGAGCAGCAGGGGGAGAAATGATAAGTGAATGTCCCAGAGGGAATGTCCATAAGGGAGCAGCAGGGGGTGAAATGAGAAGTGAATGTCCCAGAGGGAATGTCCATAAGGGAGCAGCAGGGGAGAAATGAGAAGTGAATGTCCCAGAGGGAATGTCCATAAGGGAGCAGCAGGGGGTGAAATGAGAAGTGAATGTCCCAGAGGGAATGTCCATAAGGGAGCAGCAGGGGGAGAAATGAGAAGTGAATGTCCCAGAGGGAATGTCCATAAGGGAGCAGCAGGGGGAGAAATGATAAGTGAATGTCCCAGAGGGAATGTCCATAAGGGAGCAGCAGGGGGTGAAATGAGAAGTGAATGTCCCAGAGGGAATGTCCATAAGGGAGCAGCAGGGGGTGAAATGAGAAGTGAATGTCCCAGAGGGAATGTCCATAAGGGAGCAGCAGGGGGAGAAATGAGAAGTGAATGTCCCAGAGGGAATGTCCATAAGGGAGCAGCAGGGGGAGAAATGATAAGTGAATGTCCCAGAGGGAATGTCCATAAGGGAGCAGCAGGGGGTGAAATGAGAAGTGAATGTCCCAGAGGGAATGTCCATAAGGGAGCAGCAGGGGGAGAAATGATAAGTGAATGTCCCAGAGAGAATGTCCATAAGGGAGCAGCAGGGTGTGAAATGAGAAGTGAATGTCCCAGAGGGAATGTCCATAAGGGAGCAGCAGGGGGAGAAATGAGAAGTGAATGTCCCAGAGGGAATGTCCATAAGGGAGCAGCAGGGGGAGAAATGAGAAGTGAATGTCCCAGAGAGAATGTCCATAAGGGAGCAGCAGGGGGTGAAATGAGAAGTGAATGTCCCAGAGGGAATGTCCATAAGGGAGCAGCAGGGGGTGAAATGAGAAGTGAACATCCCTGAGGGAATGTCTATTATGGGAGCAGCAGGGGAGAAATGAGAAGTGAATGAAACAATAATAAATATAATAATACATATTTACAGCTGTAACAATGATAATGTCCATAGTGGGAGAGGACAGGGGGTGCAGGTAGCTGCCTAGTGGTGGCTATTCAGCAGCCTGATGGTCTGGGGGTAGAAGCTATTAGCCTGTCCGACAGTTTTTGCCATGATGCTCCAATACTGCCCGCGTCGGAGTGATGGAAGCAGGGAGAACAGGCTGAGGTCCTTGATGATCTTCTTGGCCTTCCTGTGACACCTGGTGTTGTAGGTGTCCTGGAGGGCAGGCAGTGAGCACCCAATGGTGCGTTCGGCTGAGCGTACCACCATCTGTAGAGCCTTGTGGTCATAGACATAGTCTCAATCTACCTCATTGGTTTCATTTCCACCAAAATTATACCAGTATCTACATATAAACCTTTTATTCAATATCTTGCCAAAGTATATTTCATGAATTTTATTCGAGCAATATTTGGACCTAAGTAATGTTAACCTCTGAGTGGGTAGGAGTCTGTATCACAGTTTCATTTTCAGATGACATGCAGGCTAAACCTCCTACCGCCAGAGAGCTGGAAGCACATGCGTTAAATGCCTCCCAACAGGCCCTTGAAAAGATAGATCCCAGAAGGGGAGAGGAAATTTTTACTCCGGAAAAATGAATTACAAAGTGGATGATCTAAATTTGAGTGCCCGGGGGCTGCCTCTACCCTAATTCAGCTGCAAACTCCCTCATTCCTTTGTGTCACAGTCAAGCCAGGAGAGAAGTTTTAGCCCTCTCCTCTTTCACTCGGGATTTTCTTCCCATCAGAAAGCAAAGTGTAATTTTTCTTCAGAATTGAATGTGAGGGCCTGAGTAGCCCTGCTTGGAGACATGGGCTAGCGCAGTGGCTGTGATTGCTGTTTGTTTGACCGGAGTACAGGTTGGGGAAATGACTGGAGAGTGGAAGATTGGGCAAATGATGGTGTTTTCAGCTCTCTGCTTTTGTCCTCTGTAGGAAGGATAGAGCAACTAATGTGAGGATGGACAGAAATAGCAAGACAAAAGAGAGAGATGGAGAGAATCTTTATCATTTAAAATGTACAGTTGCATTGTGGTATAGCAAAGCACATTTATGCACCGTCGTTTTCAGTCATTGAATTTCAGGCTGACGGTACGAGGAGCTGGATAGAGATCCTTATTAACAGAGGAATTTCAATTAGTGCAAGCTGCCATAGCCTCTTGCTATGCTATTCATTGGCCCCACCACACCATGACACTCCGCATCCTCCATCAGTCCCTCCCGTGTGAGTGATTGTCACATCCAAGCCGCCGTCCCTCTAGAGTTTAGTCATAAGTCGGTAATGAGGCTTTTGTGAGGTCCGTATCGCAGTCTCTCCTCTCTGACAGGCCTGTTGTACAGGAATACAGATTCATTTAATTAGCATGTATAATCAACAGCCAGCCATTTGGGAGATTTTCTTTCTGTCTGTTTCAGGGGCACGACGGTGGCAGTGGTGACACCAGTCACCAGTGCTGTTCTGTGGTTTGGTTCACAGATGTCATGGCTAGTGTAGGTCCATTAGATAGACATGTTCTTATGGATTACCCTGTCGCGTTATAAGGAACTATATCCTCAAGCCTTTAATAACCGAAAGTTGTGACTGTGTGTGGACATGATACAGAAAAGCTGATCTTGGATCTGTTGATCGGTTTTGGCCTCCATTCTCTATGTGAATTGTCTCTGGTCCCAGGCCTGTTTAGTTTCTATGACTGTGGCCATGGTATCTATGACACGGTGTAAAGTCGACCCCAGCTATGTGAGGACTGTCGCCCTTCAGGGGTAGGAGATAAAGGCCTGTGTTTTATGCAGTAATTTGCTGGCTGGAATGGCCAGTGTGCTTGTTGACGTTTAGATGTGAACCTTTTATAACTGTCTTCCTCCCAGGGCTGTAAGAGGAGTAACAGGTGGACATAACTCCTGCCAAAGTAGTGATATTACCATGTGCTCAGTAACCGGAGAACACATGCCCTTCACACCCATGGAAACCTCTGCTAGAGGTGTGTGTGTTTGTGTCTGCGTAAATAAATACATGTACAATCTTTGTCTATGTTATAAGTCTTCCTATCTTTCTATGTGTTCATATCCTGTGTACAGTATACCTCTACATTCAGGAGTGTGAATGTGTGTGTTCATGGGACTGACATCATGATGTCATGGCTTTGGTGTCCCTGGGCTGTTTACATAAGCAACATGGCTGCTCAAGGTGTGAAATAACCTTCTCACACTGATCTCACCCTGCCAAGGCTACTGCTGCCACTGACATTTGCCCCGGTTCACATCACAACAATGCCATAGATGAGTTATGGGTAAAAACAGACATGGAACACAGAATGTCAGTGACTTATCCCAAAAAGATGTTCATTTCTGCTTCCCTAAACTAAATGTCAACTTCTTGTTTCTACTCTCTCCACCTCCACCACGTTTCATCAGAGTTGTTGTTTTTTTGCTTTGTCATTTTGTCCCTGTTTTGTGCTGGTGCAGTGTGGCAGCACAGCCAGGTCAGTGGAGAGAGAGAGGAAGATGAAGAGGGTGAGTCGTTTGACAAATGAGCCCAAACCGGCTGCCTCCACAGAAAGGTCATGGACTAAGCAACAGATGTGATGAAGGAGAAAAGGAGGGCATCTCCAGGCTCCAGGTATATGAGACACAGGAACTGGGGAACCAGTAGGAGAGGACAGAGAGAGGGCCTGAGGGACAGCTGGAGGGAGAGAGAGAGAACATGGAAAAGGGGGAGTAATGGGATAGATAGAAAGAAAGTGAGAAAAGGGGTGATGGAGGGAGAGACAGAAAGAGAAAAGGGAGATAGAAAGAAACAGAGAGAGACAGAGTAAGAGAGTAAGAGAGAAATAGATTGCATTAGTGAGTGGACTGGGAGTGAGGATGAAAGATGAAACAAAGCAGTTGGCATGGATATCAGGCAAGCCTTTGTAGTGGATTAGTGGCTTTAGAAAGTGCTGTTTAGGATGTTTTTCACTGAGCTGCCAGTGGACAGATTAGAATAACTTGGAGTCTTCTTTTCCACTGCTCCCATCTTATTAGACTGCTGACACAGCACAGTCACAGTTACTCTGATGACATGATGGATGCAACGGCCACACACACAACCAGGCATTCACATATTCTCTCTTTATCTCTTTATGTCTTCTCTCTCTTCTTTCTCTCTCTTCTTTCTCCTCTTTCTCTCTCTCTCAATCTCTCTCTCTCCCTTTCCCTTCTCTCTCTCTCACTCTCTCTCTCACTCCCTCTCTCTCCATTCTCCCTTCTCCCCCCTCTCTCTATCCCTTCTCCTGCCTTTCTCTCTCAGTCTATCTCCCTTCTCCCTCTCTCTTGCTCTCTCTTTCTTCCACAGTCTCTCTCTCCCTCTCTCTCTCGTGCTCCCTCTCTCCCCCTTCTCCCCCTTTATCTCCCTTCTCTCTCTCTCTCCCTCTCTCTCTCTCTCTCACTCACACACATACACACACACACACACACACACACACACACACACACACACACACACACACACACACACACACACACACACACACACACACACACACACACACACACACAATTAAATACACACATCTCAATCCAGTTGTCATGTTATGATCAACTGCCACCACATATGCACACACTTATTGCAATCTGTGAGCACTTACAAACCTCAATCTACTTTTCATGTAACATCATACACATAAACACACACACACACGCACGCACGCACGCACACACACACACACACACACACACACACACACACACACACACACACACACACACACACACACACACATAGGCTCAAAAGTACACACACACACCCACATAAACCATTTTTTACAAAGTCTTTAAGTACTTAACTTCCAAACCTCAATCCACTTGTCATGTAACCATTATCCCTGCGCTGTCAGTTAGTGGCCTCTTATTCTGAAGAGAAACTTTTAAAGCTGTCTGGATTTTCTCCTGCTTTCACCAAATTGTTTGTCTGACAGGATTAATATGGTGGGCTCAGGGGCTCCATCCTAACTCAACTGACTCCACTGCTCTCTCTCCCCTCCTGTGCACATATCTGTACTACGGTGACTCAGAAGTGACACTTTTTACAGTGGGTTGGGATGGGATAAGTCATGACTTCCTGAGAAAGAGAGAAAATAGTTTTAAGAGATTATTTCAGACATCCACCCCAATATTCAACAGCCACTTAGAACGCTAACCTAGTGTAGAACTCAACTCGTGGAGACGGTATGATGAGGACTATGTCTAGTATGGTCCTTCCCAAACACATACATATTGTCTGTACATCATTTGTTCAGTAGACCAGACTTCTCCTCTGGCAAAGGTCTCATTTCCAAACTAGATTGGTACTGTACTTTTTCCTGAGTTTAGGGATCTGGATTGAGGGCTTTTAAAAGGGAGGCGGACACACAGATAATCTTTAATATAAATGTCACTTCATTCCCCCACCTGCATAGCTAAGTAGGTTTTATAAATGGTTATGAGCCCACTAATGCTCTTATTTTGATATTAATTCTTGGGAAGACAGTGCCATGGAAGGCAATTTATCCACATTAGTCAATGTGAGTGGAGTGCTGGAGAGTGTGCCAATGTTTGTGTGTGTGTGGGTGTGTGTGTGTACAACTGTGTGTGTGTGACTGTGTGTGTGTTTGTGCGACTGTGCAACTATGCACGTGTGTGTGTTCTAAAAACATGTTCTGTCTATTTATGAGAGCATATTCTGAAATTTGTGTGTGTGTGTGTGTGTGTGTGTGTGTGTGTGTGTGTGTGTGTGTGTGTGTGTGTGTGTGTGTGTGTGTGTGTGTCTGTGTTTTGATGTATGTATTCACCTCAGCTAGTAAAGACACCTGCCACCGATGCTAAACAATCCCACGACATAGATGATTATTCTACTAGTGGAGTGCTCAGGGTAACCGCAGCGACTGCTTTTGCAGTACGTGGTCAAGTGTTTCCTCTGTAGTAAAGCTGAAACCATTTCACGCTTTGCTGGGCCCGCGTGGCTTTTATGTGACTGCATTTTCAACCTTCTCAGACACAGAGAGAGAAAGAGGAAGTGAGAGAGCGAGAGAGAGAGAGAAATAAGAGTGCAGCTTTCAGAGCCAAAGCCCCCCCTCTTGAATCCGTAATGTCGGGCAGGGGCTTAGCACAAACACTGATGCAAGATCATGGCACAGCTCCAGACTCAGAACATGGCTTCTCTCGTTCACCCGGGCCTCCACTGCCCGGCAAGAATGAGCTCCTCTCTATTTCCATACACCACATATCTGGAATAGTTCTGGTAAATTTGGAACAGGAGCTTTCCTAAAAAGGCTTTGAGACGTCCTGTGTGGCATGGGAGAGTTGTTTTAGAGCCAAAAGAGGATTCTGCTCTGTACTCTCCCTCTCCCTCGTTATCACTCCCTTCATCTCTATCATTACTCCCTTACTTCTCGTTGTCAGTACATCTCCGAGCATCTATTTGAGCCTGGCATCAGCAGTGCGGTAGAATGGGCTGTTATAATATAGGTGTTGTTCACACACACACACGCTTGATTATGTTTGAAACCTGGAGCCTCGCTGCAGGCTTAAGGGATATCCCAACCTGATATCTCTAGCTGATATTCTCCTGAGTTCCCCTGATACACCAACCACTGATATCTCCCCCTGCTTCTAACCTGTGTATATCTCTTCTAGTACGTGCCTCTGCTCAGTATCCTGTGGCTCAGCTCTGTGACACCTTCATCTCAGACCGTCTGTGTCTGGTTCACTCTTATCTCCTCAACAGCAACCTGGATTGCAAGGCATCATGGAAATAACCGGCGGGTCCTATCTGACCTTTTTTACCAGTCATATTTTATCTCACTGAGTCACATGGGGGGCCTTTTCGAATTCCGTCATATCCGTAACCAGTCATACCCGTAGTGTTATGGAGGTGACATGGTATTACGGGGATGACTTATGATGGGGTTATGAATGTATTACCCCTAGCTGTAGTGAACTCGTCCATACTGTTACCCCCCCCCTCCCCCCACCAACCCCTGCTCTGTGACATTTACCCCAGTGCTCCACAGGGGCACAGTAAGGCCAGGTGTAGAGGGAACAACGCTGTACATGTATCTATTCCTTATACATGCCAGAGGAAGTGGAACAGATAATACATGACGGCACCAGCGCTGTGTGCGTGCTGCTGCTATTATTCAACTGATAAATTCTAGATGTGCTTCATGTCAATGCCGTCCTAAGGGATTTGGTCCCAGTCCCTGGCCTCTCCTGATGGGGAATACTGTGACAGGATTTCCCAAACAGGATTAGAATGGTGGCGTTTTCAATCCGGCCAAACATCAGGGAGAATCACCTAGAATCCCAGATGAGTCACTTACAGTGTTCTCTCTCTTCAGCTACAGCGAATGTTCACTCTCTCCCAAACACACCAAAGAGCTTTTTAACTAATCAGGCTAATTTTAGGTATTTAATATCCGGAAAAGTGCTATTTACTGTAGCTGTGAAGGTTCAGCTCACCTGATTAGCAGTTACATCTGTAAACCCCTTGTTAAGAGGGCCGGCTCATAGTGGATCACCTACCTGCAGATGACTCACTCTGTCTAAGGGGAAGAGCGGGAAAGAGAGAGAAACTGAGAGAAAGTTAACTAAGGAACAAAAGAGAGCGAGAGAGGTAGTGAATAAATGAATGAGCACGTTTGTCATAGCTGGCAGGAAGCAGATCCGTGGAGGACAAGCCTATCCCATATTCCCCTTTCCTCGCCTCCGGCCTGTCACCATGACAATTTGTATCTCTCAGGCCGGCTCCCGTCAGATGGATGGCCAGTCAGTGGGAGCATACTGATGGTGATCAGTGAAATATGGAGCGTTTATCAAAGATTTTAATACATTACTGGGAGTAGGCACTCAGCAGGACTCATTCCTCATACCAGGCCCCCTGATACATATGGTCCGATACAGTATACACACACACACACACACACACACACACACACACACACACACACACACACACACACACACACACACACACACACCCACACACACGGATTTATTCACCTCGAAGGTGCATTCTGATGTGTGTGTGTGTCATCTGCCTGTGTGTGTGTGTGTGTCATCTGTGTGTGTGTGTGTGTGTGTGTGTGTGTGTGTGTGTGTGTGTGTGTGTGTGTGTGTGTGTGTGTGTGTGTGTGTGTGTGTGTGTGTGTGTGTGTCTGTCTGTCAGCTGGTGTGGCTGAGGTCTGGAGGTCCTGACAGCAGGACTCTGAGTTAATAAGCCTGGCCTGCCTTGTTTCTTGTTCCAGCACCAGATGTTCAAAAGCCTCAAGATCTTCACTGTGTGTGTGTGTGTGTGTGTGTGTGTGTGTGTGTGTGTGTGTGTGTGTGTGTGTGTGTGTGTGTGTGTGTACGCGCGAGTGAGTGAGTGCTTGTTACCCTGCGTTTGTTCCTAAGTCTGTGTCCTCTATTTACCATCGTTTTGTGTTTGTGTAGGTGTGATTGTCTGTTTTTCTGTCTCTTTCTCTGTGTGGTTGTGTGCATGTGTGTGCACATATGCATGTGTGTCAGTCTGTTTTCCTTTGATACCTTACACCCCGCGCGCCTTGTCCACTGCTGCCAGTAAGATTAAAGCCCCCATGCTGGTGGTTAGCTCAGAAAATATCCTTCATTGAAGACCCACCCACCTGGCTGAGGTTATCACACATTAATCCACATTGTCTGGGCTTTTTGTCGTATAGTCTATCTATGCATAGCTCTTATCTAGAATACATCTCCCCCTCACAGAAATGACCTGAACATGTTCATAACACCCATCCTGCTGCACTTTCAGAGAGAGGACTGGAATAAACCTAATCTTCCACAGAAATGTTCTCTATGCTCTCTAAGACCTTAACAAGGGATGAGGTGTCAGTTCAATTACAACAAACATCAGTGTACAAGTCCATTCAGGGAGTCTGTTGAAATTCTGTGACTAGTTGAATAGTCCACTATTTTCAATCATTTTTCAATCCAAGAGGACATGTTTCCAATTCATCTCCTGAATAGATAGAGATGAAATTGAGTTGAGCCCAACCCTGTCTGTAGCAGAGGCATAGGGCACAGCCCGGGGCTGTATGATTGACATAGCAGGGCTGTGTCTGTCTGTCTGCTGCTACTTTGAGCTGGTTGTTACTTAGTGGATCAATGTTGTCATTCATTATAGCCTCTTTACTTTAAGAAGGAGAATTGACAGCGTCTTAAAATGGGTGAATGATAGTCAGAGGACATTCTTGTCTGTCTGTCTGTCTGTCTGTCTGTCTGTCTGTCTGTCTGTCTGTCTGTCTGTCTGTCTGTCTGTCTGTCTGTCTGTCTGTCTGTCTGTCTGTCTGCTCTGCTCTGCTCTGCTCTGCTCTGCTCTGCTCTGCTTGCATGTAGGCTAACCTGGAAAAGCAGCTGAACTCATTGCAATGTAGCATGTGACGTCCCAAGATGGTGCAAAGTCGAAGAAGTTAGAAAAGTGCTGCAGGCTTGTTTTTTTCTTCTTACTATCTCTCTCCTTCTCTCTCTCTCTCTCTCTCTCTCTCTCTCTCTCTCTCTCTCTCTCTCTCTCTGATGCACTCACACAGTCACACACCAACACACACACACACACACAGCCCAGGCCTTCAGACAGCCTGGCATCCTACTTTCAACAGAGCCATTATGATGAGAGCTTTGTTTGGAGACAGAGAGACACTTGATCCTAACACAAGACAAATACTAGGAAGGTAACTCTTCCAGCTCTGCCCTCTGCTCTCCTCTTCCCCTGTAGACTAGGTCTGTTCTCAGATCAGCCTCCCCACTGGGCACAGACATCAATTCAATGTCTATTTCATGTTGGTTCAACTTAATGTCATTCAAATGATGTGGAAACAACGTTGATTCAACCAGTGTGTGCCCAGTGGGTCCACACTTCTGGGCTACATCCAGAATGAAACCTTATTCCCTATGTGGCCAAAAGTACTGCTCAACATAGGAAATAGGGTGCCATTTTGGAAGCACGCCTTGTCTGGGTCCTGTGTGTTGTTGTAGTTGAAACCTGGCCTGTTCATTAGGCTGATTTACAGGCTTCCTAAACAAGATGTGGCAGGCAGCAGGTCATCCATGTTGTTAAACTAGATAAACACACAGCCCTGTTTTCATCCAGCATTCACCCAGCTGTCATCTGACCCTGAAACAAACACTGACAGACACTGTCCATGCTCTGCTGTTTAGAGACAACCATCCCGAACCGCTGTAGAGGTATCACAGCAGTTATACACACAGAAAGGCCTAGATAAGCTCAGAGTCACCTGTCACCACTGGCAGGGGATGATACATAAATCAAATCAAATCAAATATGATTGGTCACATACACATGGTTAGCAGATGTTAATGCGAGTTTAGCGAAATGCTTGTGCTTCTAGTTCCGACAGTGCAGCAATATCTAACATGTAATCTAACAATTTCACAACAACTACCTTAAACACACAAATCTAAGTAAGGAATGGAATAAGAGTATATGCATATAAATATATGGATAAGCAATGACAGAGCTGCAATAGATGGTATAAAATACAGTATATACATATGAGATGAGTAATGAGAGATATGTACACATTATTAAAGTGGCATTATTAAAGTGACTAGAGTTCCATTTATTAAAGTGTCCAATGATATCAAGTCTGTATGTAGGAAGCAGCCTCTCTGTGTTAGTGATGGCTGTTTAACAGTCTGAGGGCCTTGAGATAGAAGCTGTTTTTCAGTCTCTCGGTCCCAGCTTTGATGCTCCTGTACTGACCTTGCCTTCTGGATGGTAGCGGGGTTAACATGCAGTGGCTTGGGTGGTTGTTGTCCTTGATGATCTTTTTGGCCTACCTGTGACATCGGGTGCTGTTGGTGTCCAGGAGGGCAGGTAGTTTGCCTTTGCTGATCAGTGTGTGTTTGTGTGTGTTTTTGCTTGTGTGTGCATAGTGTGTGTGCATACGTGTATGTGTGTGCGTGCGTGCGTGTGATCGCTACTCTCCCTTTGTGTACTAGAAGGTCATGTGAGTGTAGTGGCTGTAGGGAGGACTGGGCTGGCTGGCTGATATAAAATATTTATGGCACTGCAGTGTTTAGAGCTCTGTCTCACAGGCAGCACAGCAGTTAGCCTGCCTTTAGCTAGCGGGATGCTAGGCTCCACAGCAGTTAGCCTGCCTTTAGCTAACGGGGATGCAAGGCTCCACAGCAGTTAGCCTGCCTTTAGCTAGCGGGGATGCTAGGCTCCACAGCAGTTAGCCTGCCTTTAGCTAGCAGGGATGCTAGGCTCCACAGCAGTTAGCCTGCCTTTAGCTAGCGGGGATGCTAGGCTCCACAGCAGTTAGCCTGCCTTTAGCTAGCGGGGATGCTAGGCTTCACAGCAGTTAGCCTGCCTTTAGCTAGCGGGGATGCTAGGCTCCACAGCAGTTAGCCTGCCTTTAGCTAGCGGGGATGCTAGGCTCCACAGCTTTGTTCAGCTAGACCGGAGAATGTTTAAAATGTTACAGTAGCTGTTCAGCACGAATACAGTGTCTGTTTAGTAATTTGTGCAATAAGCATGATGGCTTTTTAAAGCGGCAATATCTAACTTTTTGAGCGACCTGACAAAATATGCATTGAAATTTGAGTTATAGATCTGTCATTCTCATTGAAAGCAAGTGTAAGAAAAGCAATATATATGTTCTATGTGCGCTATTCCTATGCCTCACGTTTTTAAGTTTCGTTTTTGCATATTTTATTTTGGGTTTTATACACCAGCTTCAAACAGCCAAAACTACAATATTTTGGTTATGGAAAATATATTTCCAGTGGTTTAGATTGTCAAATCAAATTAAATAAAATTGTATTTGTCAAATGCTAACTTACAAGCCCTTAAGCAACAATGTGTTCTTGGGCACAGGGACTATGGTGGTCTGCTGACAAATGTTGGTATTACAGACTCAGTCAGGGACAGGTTAAAAATGTCAGTGAAGACACTTACCAGTTGGTCAGCACATGCTCGAAGTACACGTCCTGGTAATCCGTCTTGCCCTTGCCCTTGTGAATGTTGACCTGTTTAAAGTTCTTACTCACATCGGCTATGAAGAGAGTGATCACACAGTCATCCGGAACAGCTGATGCTCTCATGCATGCTTCAGTGTTGCTTGCCTTGAAAGGAGCATAGAAGAAATTTAGCTCATCTGGTAGGCTCGTGTCACTGGGCAGCTCGCGGCTGTGCTTTACTTTGTAGTCTGTAATGTTTTGCAAGCCCTGCCACATCCAACGAGCGTCGGAGCCGGTGTAGTATGATTCAATCTTAGTCCTGTATTGACGCTTTACCTGTTTGATGGTTCGTAGGAGGGCATATTGGGATTTCTTATAAGCGTCCGGGTTAGAGTCCCGCTCCTTGAAAGCAGCAGCTTTACCCTTTAGCTCAGTGTGGATGTAATCCATGGCTTCTGGTTGGGGTATGTAAGTACGGTCACTGTGGGTACGATGTCATCGATGCACTTATTGATGAAGCCAGTGACTGATGTGGTGTACTTCTCAATGCCATCGGAAGAATCCCAGAACATATTCCAGTCTGTGCTAGCAAAACAGTCTTGTAGCGTAGCATCTGCGTCATCTGACCACTTCTTTATTGACCGAGTCACTGGTACTTCCTGCTTTAGTTTTTTCTTGTAAGCGGGAATCAGGAGGATAGAATTATGGTCAGATTTGCCAAATGGAGGGTGAGGGAGAGCTTTGTACACGTCTCTGTGTGTGGAGTAAAGGTGGTCTAGAGTTTTTTTTCTCCTCTGGTTGCAGATTTAACATGCTGGTAGAAATGAGGTAAAACGGATTTAAGTTTCCCTGCATTAAAGTCCCTGGCCACTAGGAGCGCCGCCTCTGGATGAGCATTTTCCTGTTTGCTTTTGGCCTTATACAGCTTATTTTTGTGTGGCCTTAGTGCCAGCATCGGTTTGTGGTGATAAATATACGCCTACAATGATTCTCTACAGTATACTTCCTTGTTTTGTCACATAAACACTCGTCCCGTGTGGCTGAGTTGGTAGAGCATGGTGTTTGCAACGCCAGGGTTGTGGGCTCGATTCCCACAGGGGACCAGTACGGGGGGAGAAAAATGTTAGAAATGTATGCATTCACTACTGTAAGTCGCTCTGGATAAGAGCGTCTGCTAAATGTAAAAAAAAATGTAATAAACTGAAATTTGCCAAACTATTAGAATTTTAGCAACTAGGAAATGGCGAAGCGATTTCTGCATAGTGCATCTTTACATTTATTAATTTTGACCAAGTATGGGTAGCTGCAGCCCAATATGGCGACAGGAGTATGGGCGAGTAAGTGAGTGTGTCGAAAGGAGTGGGTGTATGGAAAGCAAATCAGCTAATTTGGCAGATTTCTTGCTACTCAAGCCCGTTTTGCGTGGCTGATCGGACTGCACTACGAGTCGATAGTAAGCCGGCGACAAGCACTACTGTCCAGCAACCAGAGTGGGAAGTAGCTATCTAGTAGCCAATATCAGGGTGAAAGTCACAGTAAGAATATGCCTACAGCACAAATAAAGAAGAAATGAAGAGGGGTAGAGAGCAGAGGAGGAAGTGTGCGTGACTGTCTGCCTGTGGCTCTCATCCCCTGACTGGGCAGCGTATCCCATCATGCAGTGTGTGTGCGTGTTGTGGGCCCTGCTCTCTCTCTGGGTTAGTCTTATTTAGGACTGGTGCAGAGCCTGGTGCCTGCTTGCGTTCGTCCTCATCTAAATTCATGAGCTAACGTGCACACCAGGACTATAACATTGTAGGGGAGGGAATTACAGCGAGAGGGGGGGTGATCACTGCTTTCCGTTGCTTCATTGAGAGAGGGAGAAAGAAAGAGCTGTGAAGAGAATGAGGGAGAGAGTGTGTGGACATGGAGCATGCAATTAGTTCTATGATTATATCGTTTTTGAAATAATTCCTCCCATTTTGCTGTGTTGAACTTGGCCCCTAGCATAATTAGGATTTGAGAAACTGCAAATTACATTATTGTTTATGTGTGTGTCTGTGTGTGTGTGTGTGTGTGTGCGTGCATACATCCACCTCCTCAATGCCACACTAACATTAGCTGTGTGTCACGATTAATACACAATCAGTATCTGTTTTACCTCCTATTGTTTGCCTGATTGGAGACTTGCTTTTCGTTGTTCTACTCTGTAGGACTTAGAGACAAGCAGTTGAGTGAGCGATCCAGGACCAGTCAGCAGCTGGGCTAACCTGGGTCCGGTGGTGGTGGTGTCCCCATGGGCATTTCCATCTTCTGTCCCTGCTGGTTGCAGTCCTAGGGGAAATTCATCTCACATTCTGCTGCTTGGTTGCTAACTGGAGATCTGATCACTAACATTAGCATAAATGGCACATAGCTCAGCTCCCGAGTGGCGCAGCGGTCTAAGGCCCTACATCTCAGTGCAAGAGGCGTCACTATAGTACCTGGTTCAAATCCAGGCTGTATGACATCCAGCCGTGACTGGGAGTCCCGTAGGGCAGCGCACAATAGGCCCAGCGTTGTCGGAATTAGGCTGGAGTAGGCCGTCATTGTAAATAAGATTTTTTTCTTAACTGACTTGCCTAGTTAAATAAAGTAAAAAATAAATAAAATAAGCTATTACTGTGTTTTTATGATAGCATCCATTGCTCCGGGTGATATTTTGGTTGATTCTCGGACTTTGATCAAGCATCTATTGTCTTGTTAGAGCTATTTGCTCCTTGCCTATTTTTTTTACCATCTCCACTTCCAATGTGTGCTGGTGATTTCTGGGTTTTAAACAGAAGGAATGAGGACATCATTCAGTTTCACAATAACCCCAGTCACAAAGGGTGCTCGTAAAATACATGCACACAGACACACAGCAAGTACACACGTCACGTATATATGTACACGTACACACATATACACGCGCACATAAACCAAATACATACGCAAACAGAGATATTATAATATCATCAGTGGAACACATGGACGGACATAGTTTATAGCACGCATCTCTGCAAAGCGGAAAAAAATATTATTTTCATTTTTCCATTGGCTCGACTGTTGTGTGACACTTTGTGTTGTTATCTAAGAGTGATAGAACATAAGCATGCGTGCTGTTTCAAGAACAAGCACACTCTATTTTAAGACTCATGTCGACTTAGCGAGAGAATTAAGCAATTATCTGGAGCAAAATGTCCACTGGACCAGCCAGGACAAGAGAGCTGTCTTGCTGCTGTACATCAGGTGGTTCCCAACCTAAGGGGCACACACACAAACCAAACACGCAAACAGAGATATTCTAATATCACCAGTGATATCTTTCCATTGTTTATGCCGATCTAAAATGACCCACAAATCCGCAACACTTTTGTCTGGAAACAAGCAGTAAGATGCAACTCTGATCCACATGGGAATATCTTTGGGTTGTGTCTATGACATTCAGAAGCGGAGCTACGACCTTCTAAAGTCGAGGAGTCAAAGAAATTGAACTTTTCTTGGGAAGTAATCTTATACAATGTGTGACTCTGTCACCGTCAATTGATCAAATCGCTTTCTGTAAAAGAGAATATGTCAGATTAAATTGAGGGTTAATATAAATAATCATAATAAAACAATTATTTGGTTGTGGAATAACATTTGGGGAAATCAGGTCAAGACTTTTTTTCCCTTATTCGTTATTATTATTATTATGATTACCATAATAATTATTACTATTAATATTAAATCGTCATGAGCCTTGTTAAACTATGTAGAACTGCAGGAAATGAGCTTCAAAACAACAGCATTTTCATAGGTCCCTCAAATTAAACAAAATCAAGCCGGTGTTGTATTTAACATAGGCAATCTCAATAAACAATTATTTAAAAAGGGGAAGGAGGGGTGACATTTTTCCAATGTGAAGAAGTGGCCCCTGGGGAAAAAAGGTTGGGAACCCCTGCTGTATTTATTTATTTTGATAATGAAAAGTCTGGAGAACCCTGGCCGCATCATTACATTAGTCATCCATTTTAGCACTCAGCCTCTGGTTGCCGTTGTGGTTGGGGTGGTGGGGTGAGCAGGTTTTTACAGGGGGGTGAAATATGACAAAGCACCGGGGCTCTGCCAAGCAGGGCTTCCACCACAGGAGTTAACTAGATCAGATTGAAGAGCAGACGGGCAATAGGGAGTATGGAGGAGGAGAGAGGAGGAGGAGGAGGCTACTGCTGTTGCATTCTAAAACCCTTCCGTGGAACGCCATGCTGACTGTAAAACTCCCAAAGGAAATGTTCCATTCCCATAGATTAAAAAGGGAACGGAAGGCACAGGGGTCAGGGTGTGTGTGTGTCTGTGTGTGTGTATGTGTGTGTGTGTCTGTGATATTGTGGAGACAGAGTGGAGGGGTACAGGGATTGGGAATTGTTTTCCTTCTTATTGATTAGGCATTTCTCCTGTAGTGCTGCTCCATCTTGAGTAATAGAACACTACACTGGCTAGGGCCTGGACACACCATCACTCTCTCTCTTTTATCTCGCTCGCTCTCCCTCTTTTTCTCTCCCTCCCTCCCTCCCTCTCTCTTATTCGCTCAGTGCAATATAATGCACTAAGGAGAATACATTTCAGAGAGAACGTTCCATACTGTATGAAATATTTTAGGTCTTTGATGCGTGTATATGGTCAATGGGTATTGGCCTCTGAGTTGGATATGTAAGGATTAATCATCGAGGGGCTATAAGTTCTATGGAAAATAATGAACGATGTGGAAGGTGTGTTCCACGACTCGCTGGCGGAGTGGAAATGACTTTCCACAGAGTTACATTATTTTCCAGAAAGCGCATAGAGCCCCAAGTTGATCATCCCTTTTATACAGTACCATGGCTATAATTTGAAATGTGTTAATTTGCCAGTAGAAATGTGTTCAGCATCCACTGAAGTAGCTAGCAAGTTTACTAGGTAGCTACAGTAGTTGCCGTGGTAACCAAACAAACAGACTTGCTAGTTGAGCTTAACAAACCATCAGTCCTAGCTTGCTATTATGAAAATCAAATTCAACAATACCAATACTGTTTTTTATTTGACTTCTGCTTTCAAAAGCACCTCAAACAAAACATGTACAAATTTGCCATTGAATTCTACCGTGCAAATATACCGTGAGTTATAGGAAAATAATGCACGCTCTAGAATGCCCTTCAAGCCAATCAGTAAAGGAGCGTTCAACAATGCCATGGTATAAGGAATAATGAATGAATGTGTTGTGAATTAAATGGAGTGAAGTTCATATAGGTTGATATTTAAAAAAGCCTGGATCCTACCCTCGATCTCCTAGAGAATGAACCTATTGTAGGCCTAATAGTCCTCCATTATACAGAGTGAAGATGAACAGCAGGCTCAGGCTGCTCAGTACCTGTAATAAGACACACGTACACACACATATGAAGGGTGATAAATGGCATAAATGAACTGTTGAACGTGTGTACATGTGAACGCCTGAACAATACGACGCGTGAACATCTTATTAATTAAGTTCCAAAGAGTTGCGTTAACCTCTCTGGGCCTACTCAACAGCCAGTGTAGTCCCGTGGCGCGATATTCAAATACCTTAGAAATGCTATTACTTCAATTTCTCAAACATATGACTATTTTACACCATTTTAAAGACAAGACTCGTTAATCTAACCACACTGTCCGATTTCAAAAAGGCTTTACAACGAAAGCAAAACATTAGATTATGTCAGCAGAGTACCCAGCCAGAAATAATCAGACACCCATTTTTCAAGCTAGCATATAATATCACATAAACCCAAACCACAGCTAAATGCAGCACTAACCTTTGATGATCTTCATCAGATGACAATCCTAGGACATTATGTTATACAATACATGCATGTTTTGTTCAATCAAGTTCTTTTTACATTAGCATGTGACTAGCATGTGACTAGCATTCCCACCGAACACTTCCGGTAAATTTACTAAATTACTCACGATAAACGTTCACAAAAAACACAACAATTATTTTAAGAATTATAGATACAGAACTCCTTTATGCACTCGCTATGTCCGATTTTAAAATAGCTTTTCGGTGAAAGCACATTTTGCAATATTCTGAGTAGATAGCCCGGCCATCACAGGCTAGCTATTTTGACACCCACCAAGTGTGGTACTCACCAAACTCCGATTTACTATTAGAAAAGTTTGATTACCTTTGCTGTTCTTCGTCAGAATGCACTCCCAGGACTTCTACTTCAATAACAAATGTTGGTTTGGTTCCAAATAATCCATAGTTATATCCAAATAGCGGCGTTTTGTTCGTGCGTTCAAGACACTATCCGAAGGGTAAAGAAGGGTGACGCACCCGACGCGTTTCGTGACAAAAAAATTCAAAATATTCCATTACCGTACTTCGAAGCATGTCAAACGCTGTTTAAAATCTATTTTTATGCAATTTTTCTCGTAAAAAAGCGATAATATTCTGACCGGGAGTCGTTGTTTTCGTTCAAAGAGAGAGAAAGTAAACATGGTGTCGGCTCGTGCATGCGCCTCCAGTCTCATTGTCCTCAGATCGACCACTATCCAAATGCGCTAATGTTTTTCAGCCATGGCCTGCATAGCCACCATTCATCGTTCTGTCGCCTTCTGAGAGCCTATGGGAGCGTTAGAAAATGTCACGTTATGCCAGAGATCCCCTGTTTTGGTTAGAGATGATCAAGAAGGTCAAGAAATAGTCAGAGAGAGCGCTTCCTGTTTGGAATCTTCTCAGGTTTTGGCCTGCCAAATGAGTTCTGTTATACTCACAGACACCATTCAAACAGTTTTAGAAACTTTAGGGTGTTTTCTATCCAAATCAAACAATTATATGCATATTCTAGTTACTGGGCAGGAGTAGTAACCAGATTAAATCGGGTACGCTTTTTATCCGGCCGTGCAAATACTGCCCCTATCCCCAACAGGTTAATGGAATTCACTCCACAATATAATAGACACTGTCCTAACAGGACCCCTACACCGTCTTCAATCTGTCAATGTGGGGTTTATAATGCCTGTATATAAACACAACACACAGTGGCTATTATATTATGGAGTGAATTCCATTAACGCAAATGTTTGGAACTGAATTATTCAGACATTCAGGCGTTGCATTGTTGTACATAAACTTGGTTGAATGGTAAAAAAAAAGGCACACATTCACACGTACACACATGGTCACACATTTAAGTCACACCTACTCACTCCTTCCCCCAAAAATCATGATGATAATAATAATAAAATAAAAATACATGTTCACACATACACGTTCATATGTTCACATGGTCAATGGTTCATGTATGGCATTTATCACCCCTCATACACACACACATATGTTACTCCTCCACAGTGCTGCCTCCTCCACTTCTTCCATCCTGATTATTTTGTCTCTGCTAGTGGAGTGATAATGGCCATCTATCTCTCCAGATATGAGAACCAAGAGGGACCTCCTCCCTCTATCTCTCCCCCATTAACAGCTCCTCTCCATGGGTGATTCAGCTACAAAGCCTGTCTGTAGCCTAGCTTTCTGGTCACTATAAATGATTATTAAGTGTTAATGTCAGTGTGGGCCTTCCCACAGTAAGGCCAGTGTATGACTCTGTTTACTGTTGCCTAGCTGTTCTTGGCAACACAGCTTTCCATAAGTCATTTCCCCCAGTGTGTGTGTGTGTGTGTGTGTGTGTGTGTGTGTGTGTGTGTGTGTGTGTGTGTGTAAAACCCAGCGTTCAGAGCAGTGAGACAGGGACACCATAGCAAAGACCATGGCAGTAAGGGTAGGACTGGACACTATCCTTAAAGACAGTGTAGCATTGAGGGTGTAACCATGCGTTTAGAGAGTTGGGCCATTGAGGTGTCTGCATTATGATGCATTTACATGACACTTAAAAATTATATTGCAGCCAGGCTAGCGTCCCAATAAGGGCGTTTTCATATATCCCCTTATGATCCGGATCCCGAGCGCTTGGTACCCTGCTCCGCACTATTTTTTATTTATTTATTTCACCTTTATTTAACCAGGTAGGCAAGTTGAGAACAAGTTCTCATTTACAATTGCGACCTGGCCAAGATAAAGCAAAGCAGTTCGACAACATACAAAAACACAGAGTTACACATGGAGTAAAACAACATACAATCAATGATGCAGTAGAAAAAAAAAAGCATGTGTGAAACGCGAACGAACCCTGGCTGAAATTAATCCTGGACCTGCATGAGTACCGGGTCCAAGATCCAGAACCAGAGTACCAGATATTATATCGCGGCGGAGCGAGTCACGTGGAACTTATTTGCCCGTTGTAAACAAGCTAGCTCGCTAACATCATGTGGAATGTACGTCTTGCTAATCACACCCTGAAACTGCTATTTCCAGGTCTTGTGAAAGCAAAACGTGTTCTGTAGAGTCCTCACAAACGCTCCAGGAAACCGAACCAGGGCACCGAATTTCGAATGTGAAAAAGCCATAACATTACAAGGGGAATATTTAAATAATGCTATGTAACTGAATGTCTAGAATTAGAAAATTATTACAAATTCTAAGTTGGTCCAAGTCTCTAAACACATGGCTCTGGGTGTAACTATATCAGTATTAGTGTCAATGACTCATTACAAGGCTATTAATAGTGTATTAATAGGTTATTAAATCAAGACAATTAGTGTAACATTAAGCATGTGTTTCTGTACAGCATTTCATGTAACTTTGAAAGGATACTTCCCCCTGAATGCACACACACCACGCAGATAAAAGCACCTGTCCTGGCGTTGCGTCGGATGAGCATCAGTCGATGATTCCCATCGTTATTCCTGCTCTAATGGGGGCAATGTTCCCAATCCCAGCGGATCACAGGCTGTCCTGTTTTCTTTCCCTATTTCCGTTGTCCTGGTTCAGGCCTTTATTTTTAGCAGCGTGTCACTGAGCTCCTGAGAAGGCGGAAGGCCCCACTGACGATTGTCTTCACTCTATCATTTTACTGGCTACCTCCTTAGAGAGAGAAGGTGTCAGTGGGGAGGGGAAGGTGGTGTGCATTTGTAATTGTATAGAATTAGGCTCAGATATTCCTTAGTGGGAATCATATAGTTTTGTTCTATACGAAGGTGAACTTTTATAAATCATGTAGTGATGAAGTAAAGAACATGTTATGAATTAGCTGTTAATTCATATATTATTATATAATGACATATTAGTTTGATTGGAACCAATATTTGCCATGTTTTCGAGGTGATTGACATCAATCATCAGCACAGCTGGCCTTACAATGGATAGAGCCACACTGGGCTGTACTACTGCATTATTACACAAGGATCAGGAGTACACACACACACACACACACACACACACACACACACACACACACACACACACACACACACACACACACACACACACACAGTCCTCCAGTCCTATTTTCCTCACCCACCCCCCCACTCTCTCCTCTCTGTTCAGGTTGACCTCTAATATGCTAATTCCCTGAGTGTTTATGAAACCATGCTGTCTCTGCTTCCCTCTTGAACTAATCACCCAGAGACACACACACACAGACACACAGACACACACACACTTTGTCTCACACACATACACACACACACACACACACACACACACACACACACACACACACACACACACACACACACACACATAACACAACACAACACAAAGAGATCGTCTCCATCTCACAATGCTTACTTAAGAGCTTCATCAGCGATAGGAAAATACATTTGTATGCCAGTGAGAAGTAGTATGATTGTAATGGAGGTATTATGACTAGCAGCCTTAGCTTGGAGGCCATGAGTCTCCAGGTCTGCTTCCACCAGACTGAAAGAGATTGTCAGGGTAAACTGTTCCACTGGAAAACACTCTGTGCTCTTATGCAATGACTGTGGCAGAGCTGTGGAGGAGATACTCAGATTGACAGAGGAAAATGAACTAGACAAGCAGGGAGCTACACTATTACTATAGAGTCCAGCACACTCACAGCCAGCAAGCAGTAGGAGATGCAGCAGGAAAATTACCTTCCATTTTGCCTGAGGAGAGAGATGAAGATGAAGGAACTCAGTGCTTGACACTCTGTTAATGGACTGAAGCCTTTGGCTGTGCAGTATATATTCTCTATGTAGAGACTATTATCTGTCAGACAGTGGAGGTTGGTGCCGTTTAAGATGAGGGAGGATTATTTTATTTTTATATGAACATGGCCTTATTTCTAAAACAGTATATTGGATGACTGTCATTCATATTCCATTCACCCAGCTCAATGTAACATCAATAGGTTTAGGCTACTACATGATACTCACATTGTCCCTATACCCATCATGAGGTTGGTACAACCTAGCCTATGAATGAAAGTTTACAAAGTAGGTGCACAGGTCAAGATAATTGATGGAAAGGCTTGAGGGCTCTTATTTGGTAGCCGATTAAGTCTATTACAGCAGGTTTTAGCCAAGGGCTATTATTTGGCAGGGTGTATATTTGCAGGTTTTAACCAGAGATGCTGTAGGGCTATTATTTGTCAGGGTGTATATTTGCAGGTTTTAACCAGAGATGCTGTAGGGCTATTATTTGTCAGGGTGTATATTTGCTGCTTTTAGCTGGAAATGCTATAGGGCTCTTATTTGGCATGGCGTATATTTGCAGGGTATAGAGAGATATTAGTGTGGAGAGACAGTGCAGTGAGGAGAGATGCTGGAAATAGTTATTCTGTAGTTTAATGCTTTTCCTCTCCTGAAGAAAAGCTCTAAACCCTATCAGAGATTCTATGGTCTTTTAATAATTTGAAAAATCTTTTAACACAGGCTTAACACCTAACATACACTTTGTACTTTTTTGACACTTTTAACGTAGGCCAGGCCCTGTTGTTACCTCATATCCCAGAGATAATGTCTTGCATTACGCCTGGGAAGAAAACTCTTACATTGGCTCAACTTACCCCATGGCCATTGGCTCAACTTAAGGCAAATATTTTCACTATATTATCCCACACAGCTACAAGGATGCACTTTCATGCTAGGTTTCATATTGAAGCTTATAGAGACCCCAACTGCTGTATAGAACAATATTCAAATTAACTACTTGGGTTTAGATACAAGCATCATGAAACCTCTAACACAATAAATTCATTTGACTTGGTAAAAATCATTTTTTTGGGACGTAACTTGCTTACCACTTTCTTCATAGACTCCATGAAAGGATGCCCTTTTACTAAATATTTTGTCAAATTATGAATTTTGTGAATGGTTTCCTAAAAACAAGAGTGGCACAACCTACCTCTTTGGCTGAACTGACACCACTCTCTCCTACAGATTAACCCCATTCACCAGCTAGCAGCCCTCTGGTCCAACCTTTTGTACCCAGCCTCCCCAGAAAGAGCATCTATGGAAAGTCTTGAGTGTTTTTTATTAAACGCCACAATAGCTTCCCTACTTAACAGAAACAGCCTATTCCTGCCGCTCTGTGACAAGCCCTGCAGCACCATCAATAAGAAACTCAGGAGGGGTTGACATTGAGCTCTCAGTCAATCTTTTACTTGCCCCAAAAATGTAATGGTATGTTACATGCACAAATGGTTCAAATGTAAAGTACCTTTCATTTCAACCCATTGTTTGAATGTGTCAGCACACTTTTTCTACATTGCTTGCATGCATATTATGTAAGGCCTTTCCATATTCAGTCAGACTTCTGTTGAAAAGGGTTAAAGTGTGTGTTAAAGTTAGAAAATAAAGTAAGGATCACATCCTTATGTAAAGCATAATAATGAAGTTATCTTTATTTCAAATGTAATGTTAATGTAAACATATCAAGTGTGCTGTATAATATCATCATTACACTGTTCCAGCAGCCCACCTGTTTTAGTCCCCATTACCAATAGGGAGGGGTAGTGTAATTCGCTTCCTCAATGGCATTGACCGAATCTTCTACCGGACCGAAAGTTTAAACGTGTTGTAAATGTTGATTTTTTAAATGTATTTCTTTTTATTTCACCTTTATTTAAACAGGTAGGCCAGTTGAGAACAAGTTCTCATTTACAACTGTGACCTGGCCAAGATAAAGCAAAGCAGTGCAACAAAAACAACAACACAGAGTTACACATGGAATAAACAAACGTACAGTCAATAACAAAATAGAAAAACTGTATACAGTGTGTGCAAATGAAGTAAGGAGGTAAGGCAATAAATAGGCCATAGTGGCGAAGTAATTACAATTTAGCAATTAACACTAGAGTGATAGATGTGCAGATGAGGATGTGCAAGTAGAAATACTGGTGTGCAAAAGAGCAGAAACAAAACAAAAACAAATATGGGGATGAGGAAGGTAGTTGGTTGGATGGGCTATTTACAGATGGGCTGTGTACAGCTGCAGCGGTTGGTAAGGTGCTCTGACAGCCGATGCTTGAAGTTAGTGAGGGAGATATAAGTCTCCAACTTCAGTGATTTTTGCAATTTGTTCCAGTCATAGGCAGCAGAGAACTGGAATGAAAGGCGGCCAAATGAGGTGCTGGCTTTGGGGATGACCAATGAAATATACCTGCTGTAGCGCGTGCTATGGGTGGGTGTTGCTATGGTGACCAGTGAGCTGAGATAAGGCGGAGCTTTACCTAGCAAAGACTTATAGATGACCTGGAGCCAGTGGATTTGGCGACGAATATGTAGCGAGGACCAGCCAACGAGAGCATACAGGTCGCAATGGTGGGTAGTATATGGGGCTTTGGTGACAAAACGGATGGCACTGTGATAGACTGCATCCAATTTGCTGAGTAGAGTGTTGGAGGCTATTTTGTAAATGACATCGCCGAAGTCAAGTATTTAATTTTGGATTGGAGATGCTTAATATGAGTCTGGAAGGAGACCTAGGTATTTGTAGTTGTCCACATATTCTAAGTCAGAACCGTCCAGAGTAGTGATGCTAGGCGGGCGGGCGGGTGTGGACAGTGATCGGTTGAAGAGCATGCATTTAGTTTTACTAGTGTTTAAGAGCACGGAAGGAGTGTTGTATGGCATTGAAGCTCGCTTGGAGGTTTGTTAACACAGTGTCCAAAGAAGGGCCAGATGTATACAGAATGGTGTCGCCTGCGTAGAGGTGGATCAAAGAATCACCCGCAGCAAGAGCGACATCATTGATATATACAGAGAAAAGAGTCGGCCTGAGAATTGAACCCTGTGGCACCCCCATAGAGACTGCCAGAGGTCCGGACAACAGGCCCTCCGATTTGACACACTATCTAAGAAGTAGTTAGTCGAGGCAGTCATTAGAGAAACCAAGGTTGTTGAGTCTGCCAATTAGAATACGGTGATTGACAGAGTCGAAAGACTTGGCCAGGTCAATGAAGAAGGCTGCACAGTACTGTTTTTTATCGATGGTGGTTATGATATCGTTTAGGACCTTGAGCGTGGCTGAGGTGCACCCATGACCAGCTCGGAAACTGGATTGCATAGCGGAGAAGGTACTAGAGGTCGACCGATTAATCGGAATGGCCGATTAATTAGGGCCGATTTCAAGTTTTCAGAACAATCAGTAATCGGTATTTTTTTGCCACCGATTTGCCGATTTAAAAAATCTATATTTTTTTTAACTAGGCAAGTCAGTTAATGACGGCCTAGGAACGGTGGGTTAACTGCCTTGTTCAGGGGCAGAATGACAGATTTGTACCGTGTCATTAACTAGTCCAACGCTCTAACCACCTGCTTTACATTGCACCCCACGAGGAGCGTGCCTGTTACGCGAATGCAGTAAGAAGCCAAGGTAAGTTGCTAGCTATCATTAAACTTATCTTATAAAAAACAATCAATCAATCAATCATAATCACTAGTTAACTACACATGGTTGATGATATTACTAGTTTATCTAGCCTGTCCTGCGTTGCATATAATCGATGTGGTGCGCATTCGCGAAAAAGGACTGTCGTTGCTCCAACTTGTACCTAACCATAAACATCAATGTCTTTCTTAAAATCAATACACAAGTATATATTTTTAAACCTGCATATTTAGTTAATATTACCTGCTAACATGAATTTCTTTTAACTAGGGAAAATGTGTCACCTCTGCAACAGAGTCAGGGTATATACAGCAGTTTGGGCCGCCTGGCTCGTGGCGAACTGTGTGAATACTATTTCTTCCTAACAAAGACAGCCAACTTCGCCAAACGGGGGATGATTTAACAAAAGCGCATTTGCGAAAAAAGCACAATCGTTGCACGACTGTACCTATCCATAAACATCAATGCCTTTCTTAAAATCAATTCACAGAAGTATATATTGTTAAACCTGCATATTTAGCTAAAAGAAATCTTGGTTAGCAGGCAATATTAACCAGGTGAAATTGTGTCACTTCTCTTGCGTTCATTGCACGCAGAGTCAGGGTATGTGCAACAGTTTGGGCCGCCTGGCTCGTTGTGAACTAATTTGCCAGAATTTTACGTAATTATTTACATTTTACATTTAAGTCATTTAGCAGACGCTCTTATCCAGAGCGACTTACAAATTGGTGCATTCACCTTATGATATCCAGTGGAACAACCACTTTACAATAGTGCATCTAAATCTTTTAAGGGGGGGGTTAGAAGGATTACTTTATCCTATCCTAGGTATTCCTTAAAGAGGTGGGGTTTCAGGTGTCTCCGGAAGGTGGTGATTGACTCCGCTGTCCTGGCGTCGTGAGGGAGCTTGTTCCACCATAGGGGTGCCAGAGCAGCGAACAGTTTTGACTGGGCTGACATAACATTGAAGGTTGTGCAATGTAACAGGAATATTTAGACTTATGGATGCCACCCGTTAGATAAAATACGGAACGGTTCCGTATTTCACTGAAAGAATAAACGTGATAGTTTCCGTATTCGACCATATTAATGACCTAAGGCTCGTGTTTCTGTGTGTTATTATGTTATAATTAAGTCTATGATTTGATAGAGCAGTCTGACTGAGCAATGGTAGGCACCAGCAGGCTCGTAAGCATTCATTCAAACAGCACTTTCGTGCATTTTGCCAGCAGGCCTCCGCAATGCATTGCGCTGTTTATGACTTCAAGCCTGTCAACTCCCAAGATTAGGCTGGTGTAACCGATGTGAAATGGCTAGCTAGTTAGCGGGTGCGCACTAATAGCGTTTCAAACGTCACTCGCTCTGAGACTTGGGAGTGGTGGTTCCCCTTGCTCTGCATGGGTAACGATGCTTCGAGGATGGCTATTGTCGATGTGTTCCTGGTTTGAGCCCAGGTAGGAGCGAGGCGAGGGACGGAAGCTATACTGTTACACTGGCAATACTAAAGTGCCTATAAGAACATCCAATAGTCAAAGGTATATGAAATACAAATGGTATAGAGAGAAATAGTCCTATAATTCCTATAATAACTACAACCTAAAACTTCTTACCTGGGAATATTGAAGACTCATGTTAAAAGGAACCACCAGCTTTCATATGTTCTCATGTTCTGATCGAGGAACTTAAACGTTAGCTTTCTTACATGGCACATAATGCACTTTTACTTTCTTCTCCAACACTTTGTTTTTGCATTATTTTAACCAAATTGAACATGTTTCATTATTTATTTGAGGCTAAATTGATTTTATTGATGTATTATATTAAGTTAAAATAAGTGTTCATTCAGTATTGTTGTAATTGTCATTATTACAACAACAAAAAAATAATAATTGCCCGATTAATTGGCACCGGCTTTTTTTGGCCCTCCAATAATCGGTATCGGCATTGCAAAATCATAATCGGTCGACCTCTAGAAGGTACGGTGGGATTCGAAATGGTCAGTGATTTGTTTGTTCACTTGGCTTTCAAAGACTTTAGAAAGGCAGGGCAGGGTGGATATAGGTCTGTAGCAGTTTGGATCTAGAGTGTCTCCTCCTTTGAGGAGGGGGATGACCGCGGCAGCATTCCAATCTTTAGGAATCTCAGACGATACGAAAGAGAGGTTGAACAGACTAGTAATAGGGGTTGTGACAATGGTGGTGGATAATTTTAGGAACAGAGGGTCCAGATTGTCTAGTACAACTGATTTGTAGGGATCCAGATTTTGTAGCTCTTTCAGGACATCAACTGTCTGGATTTCGGTGAGGGAGAAGCGGGGAGGGCTTGGGCCAGTTGCTGCGGGGGGTGCAGAGCTGTTGGCTGGGGTTGGGGTAGCCAGGTGGAAAGCGTGGCCAGCCGTAGAGAAATGCTTATTGAAATTCTTGATTATCGTGGATTTATCAGTGGTGACAGTGTTTCCTAGCCTCAGTGCAGTGGGCAGCTGAGAGGAGGTGCTCTTATTCTCCATAGACTTTAAAGCGTTTGACAGTGATGAGGGGTGGTCATTTGACCGCGGACTCATTACAGACACAGGCAATGAGGCAGTGATCGCTGAGATCACCCCGCTCCTCCGCTCTCTCCACTGGCTTCCAGTTGAAGCTCGCATCCGCTACAAGACCATGGTGCTTGCCTACGGAGCCGTGAGGGGAACGGCACCTCCGTACCTTCAGGCTCTGATCAGTCCCTACACTGCGCACATCCACCTCTGGCCTGCTGGCCCCCCTACCTCTGCGGAAGCACAGTTCCCGCTCAGCCCAGTCAAAACTGTTCGCTGCTCTGGCACCCCTATGGTTGAACAAGCTCCCTCACGACGCCAGGACAGCGGAATCAATCACCACCTTCCGGAGACACCTGAAACCCCACCTCTTTAAGGAATACCTAGGATAGGATAAAGTAATCCTTCTAAGCCCCCCCCCCCAAAAAAAAGATTTAGATGCACTACTGTAAAGTGGTTGTTCCACTGGATATCATAAGGTGAATGCACCAATTTGTAAGTCGCTCTGGATAAGAGCGTCTGCTAAATTACTTAAATGTAAATGTAAAACAGCAGAGGTGTATTTAGAGGGCAAATTGGTCAGGAGGATATCTATGAGGGTGCCACAGAGCAGGACTAGGGGCTCCACAGTAAAACAAAACAATGAGAGCTACCCAGCAATAGTATACAAGGCATATTGACATTAGATTGCATAAAGCAATCAGAGGTGTTGATTGGGAGGGCTAAGACAACAACGGGTAAACAGCTAAGACAACAACAACGGGTAAATGGCGATGAATGGGCAGAGAGGGTCAGTTAGCTACACACAGGGCCTGAGTTCGAGGCTGGGGTCGACAGATAAACAAAATGAAGTACCATGTTAATGAACAGTCCAGTAGGCATCAGCTGAGTAGCCAAGTGATCATAGGGTCCAATGAGCAGCAATGGATGAAACAGGGGGCCGTTCGGTAGACGTTAATACGCTAGGCGACCGGGAGACACGGCGATCAAAGAGCTAGCGGGCCGGGGCTAGTAGCTGGTACTTCACCGACATCCACGACGCAGAGGCTGGTTGAGAGCACATCGGCCGAATTACGTCAGCAGACCAGTCGTGATGGATCGGCGGGGCTCCGTGTCGACAAAGGGTCCAGGCCAATTGGCAAGAGAGGTATTGTAGATGGTGTACTTCGTTTGCTATGCAACGTTTCGGTTCCAACGGGTCATTGCTGTACAGAAAATGTAATCTTGGTTGTCAAAAAGTTATGACAAAGACATTAAAGGGGAACTGCACCCGCTGATTTGGCCTCATTTGTTGGCTTGCTCCTTAAGAAATGCTGGCGACCATGACAGAAGCCAAACGTGAGATGGGTTGGGGGTGTGGTTTGATGTGGATGTTTCTTAGGTGTGTCCTTGCCACCACCCAGACACACCCATCTGTCAGAACCTTGCCCGCAGTGGTTTTCCCTCACTCACTCAATCACAAGATACAAACCTCCTGCAGGTTGAGTTCAGTTACTACAGGCAGATGTATGGCAGATGTAGTAGCCTACAGACTAATATGAGAAGAATGCAATGCAAAATATAAACTAAGTGCTTTGATAACTTTCAAATGTAGTAACTAGGGCTGTTTCGCTGACCATATTACTGCCACACCGGCAGTCATGAGTCATGACAGCAGTAAAATTCCACGAAGTGGCTATCTACCCCCACGTTCACAAGGAGATTTCACTAGGTCTCCCAATTTAAGCACTGGGTAAATGCAGGAACAAGGTTGGAGAGCCCATGGCATATAGAGTTTGGGCGGAATGTCACCGGTAGTGCAGCGAGAGGCAGCATGCTCCTCAAACAGTGGTTGATGGGTGGAGTGAAATAACAGGAGTAGCATGAAAAACGAACCAGCGGGAAAGCGGCCTCCTCACTATTCGAGTGCATACGGATGACATGTCCTTTTCCCCCTGCCCTTGTTATTTCCCATTTGATAATGGGCCATTCTAAATCGAAACTACTTTTACATATTACCAAAGACAAGATAACATTTAGAATAGTGAAAATGATCACTTGATGAGAGAACAGCGTGTGCAGCCTGAGGCATTGAACAGAGATCAAGCTTTTTTTTGCTACTTTCTCAAATCATCAATAGCCTATGGTCGCATCAAGCAACCCATATATACTACATTACCAAAAGTATGTGGACACCTGCTTGTCGAACATCTCATTCCAAAATCATGGGCATTAATATGGAGTTGTCCCCCCTTCTGCTGCTATAACAACTTCCACTGTTCTGGGAAGGCTTTCCACTAGATGTTGGAACATTGCTGTGGGGACTTGCTTCCATTCAGCCACAAGAGCATTAGTGAGGTTGGGCACTGATGTTGGGCAATTAGGCCTGGCTCGCAGTTGGCATTCCAATTCATCCCAAAGGTGTTCGATGGGGTTGATGTCAGGGCTCTGTGCAGGCCAGTCAAGTTCCTCCACACCGATCTCGGCAAACCATTTCTGTATGGACCTTGCTTTGTGCACGGGGGTATTGTCATGCTGAAACAGGAAAGGGCCTTCCCCAAACTGTTGCCACAAAGTTGGAAGCACAGAACCATCTAGAATGTCATTGTATGCCGCAGTGTTAAGATTTCCCTTCACTGGAACTAAGGGGCCTAGCCCAGACCATGAAAAACAGCCCCAGACCATTATTCCTCCTCCACCAAACTTTACAGTTGGCACTATGCATTCGGGCAGGCATTGTTCTCCAGGCATCCGCCAAACCCACATTAGTCCGTCAGACTGCCAGATGGTGAAGCGTGATTCATCACTCCAGAGAACGTGTTTCCACTGATCCAGAGTCCAATGGCGGCGAGCTTTACACCACCCGAGCCGACGCTTGGCATTGCGCATGGTGAACTTAGGCTGCTCAGCCATGGAAACCCATTTCATGAAGCTCCCGAAAAACGGTGCTTGTGCTGACGTTGCTTCCATGACGGTGCCACGTTGAAAGTCACTGAGCTCTTCAGTAAGGCCATTCTACTGCCAATGTTTGTCTATGGAGATCGCATGGCTGTGTGCTCGATTTTATACACCTGTCAGCAACAGATGTGGCTGAAATAGCCGAATCCAATAGTTTGAAAGGGCGTCCACATACTTTTGTATACATAGTGTATGTTTTGATTTCTAAGACATTCTAAGGTTTGTATCATTCACAACTAAAGTTGCAAAAGAACACTAAATCTAGGGCATAGGACCTGTTTCAAATGATGACTTTTACAAATCAAATCCAATCACATCAAATGTTATTTGTCACATATACCGAATACAACATGTGTAGACCTTACTGTGAAATGCTTACATACACGCCCTTAACCAACAATGCAGTTTTTTTAATTAAGTAAGAAAATATTTGCTTAAATAATAAATACAAAATAAAATAAAGTTAAAAAAGTAACACAATAAAATAACAATAATGAGACTATATACCAGTACTGAGTCAATGTGCGGGGTACAGGTTAGTCAAGGTAAATGAGGCAATATGTATATGTAGGTAGGGGTAAAGTGACTATGCATAGATAATAAACAGTGAGTAGCAACAGCGTGAAAAAGGGATCAATGCGAATATTCCGGGTAGCCATTTGATTAACTATTTAGCAGTCTTATGGCTTGGGGGTAGATAGCCACTTCATATGTGCACATATCCTTTCTATTTTATTCAGCTAAGTTCAATCAAATTCTTCTTACTATAAAATCATATAATATAAAATAATGGCACGGGACTTACAGTATAAGCATATCATGTTTGCTAAATTAACAAGCCTACAGTTATGGCATGGCTCATAGCCAGATAACACACAGTAGGCCAACTCATATTCTGTTCTTCTAAAAGAAATCTTAATATCATAATGTTTCTTTACACCTGCCTAAAATAAATAATGGACTTATTGTGATGGTGTATGTTAAGTTGATTTATTCAACTTTTTGAAATGTAGATATTCAAAAGGCGCGCATCAGCGGCTTGTATGCCTGGAGATGCTAAACGTGTTTATGTTAATTAACGGTAGTAGTCATACTTTACTGTGTGGTGTCCTGTATACAACAGGAGTTCCCTGATCATGGTGCAGAATACACAGGATGTCTCCCTCCCCATATTGACTGATACCATTCAATTCAATCATAAAAAAAGACAATAGAAGTGAAAGCTGTGTCCAGTTAAAATGTTATGCTGATGGCCAGGTCTCTCTCCATTCAGAGACGTCAGTATCAAGCCTGTCTGTCGGTCAGGATTCCATCAGTATCAAGCCTGTCTGTCGGTTAGGATTCCATCAGTATCAAGCCTGTCTGTCGGTCAGGATTCCATCAGTATCAAGCCTGTCTGTCGGTCAGGATTCCATCAGTATCAAGCCTGTCTGTCGGTCAGGATTCCATCAGTATCAAGCCTGTCTGTCGGTCAGGATTCCATCAGTATCAAGCCTGTCTGTCGGTCAGGATTCCATCAGTATCAAGCCTGTCTGTCAGTCAGGATTCCATCAGTATCAAGCCTGTCTGTCGGTCAGGATTCCATCACATCATCTTGCAAGTCTCCAAGTGCTGGCTCCATAGATGCATCTGTGAATACATGCACACATAGCTGACCAGTTTAGCTCAGATGGTAGAGCATGGTGGTTGCAACGCCTGGGTTGTGGGTTTGATTCACATGGGGGACCAATATGGAAAATGTATGCAATCACTACTGTAAGTCGCTCTGGATAAGAGTGTCTGCTAAATGACTAAAATGTAAATATGTAGTCACTGTTCTATTACTAATGGCAGTTAGGATAGGTGATATCTGACAAACATACACTATATTGCAGTTGGAACAGGTCAGACTAAACCTACCTAATTCTGGTCTCCCCATCGATGACTGTTGGTGAGCAGGCTGGAGGTAAGGTCATTGCCAGCGCCTCATTGATGGGCATGCCAGCGTAGATCAGCTCCTGGCCCCTCATCAAAGATGCTGGTTGGTCACACACAAAGAGCACTAATTACATTATCAATGGTAGTTATGATTAGCATGGATGAACCAACTTGGTTGCTGCATTCACCTTTCTATTTCACCTCAGATATCATGATCAGGCTGGTTCCACCAGGCTAGGTTATGAAGGTGAATTGGGACAAAACTCGAAACTCTTTTGACCTTTGACCATGTCAAATGTCACCAACCTGATTCAGGTGTCCTCCCTGTTCCATTTATAGTGGTAAAATGCATTTTGTTATAAAGGACAAAGCTTTTTGATAATGCAATTTACAATCTAAATGACTACTCAGGTATCTGCTTGGCTGAGTAATTAAGCTACTAGTTTATCAAAGCGGGTATTTTTTTATACACATTTTCACACAACACACATTACCGTTGTTGATGAAGCCGTCCTTGTCATCAGGGCAGTAACTCGGGGCAAACTAATTCTAGGTTGTCACTAGCTACTACAGTCACAAAGTCATACAGGCCACCTAATTCTACAATTTATCTTCTTAACATTTAATTTATAGCTAACCTTAACCACACCGCTAACCTTGTGTCTTACCCTAACCTTAAATTAAGACCAAAAAGCACATTTTAGTTTTCATGAACTTCTACGACATAGCCAGTTTTGACTGTGGCTGTGGTAACTAGTGGAAACCCTAGTTATACACTTTACAGATTTATTGGATTAGATTCAGATTTGTCACGCTGTTACGGTTTGTTGCTCCTAGGTCACTGTATTTTTCAGACTCAGACATGAGTTAGCTACATCCATTATTTCGTTTTGCCCTAGACAATACAGAATACACTTGTATGACCTACGAATTAACTTGCAAATCCGACAAGTAGTCTAGCCTGCCTCGATAGTTTTATCAAATGATAACGTTACATAACCAGCGGTATCTAGCTACAACCTAATTAAGTTGTAATAAAGTAGCGAGCTAGTTATCTAGCTATGCTAATGTTAGCTAAAACGTTAGCTAACCTGCCTCGCTTTATTAAAAGATAGCTACTTACATAACCAACAATAACATTATCTAAAATCGTTAGCTAAATTATACCAGAGAGGTCATTATATTCCAGAATCTCTGGTTATACTACTACCACTGGTAGCCCCTTCAATGGGCGGATTCGATTAGGCTGTGCCGTGCTGCACCGGTTTATGGCCCGTTTTATCAAAAGCTATAACTTTTGCATGTGAATACACAGAATCCTACTCATTACGCCACTTGCTAATTACGTTACTTTTGTCTTGAGCCGATTTAGCATGAGAGGCAGCCGGTACCAAAACAAATGCAAGCAAATTAATTTACTTGTTTTAGACAAGACTGACTTTATGACCCACATTATCCTATTTACACTTTGTAGTCAATTTTGACACTAGAATTAATGTTTCTGACTCATATCGATGCCACATCCAGGGCCCTCTGAGTGTGGTGAGGGCCCTCAGAGTGTGGTGTCAGGAAAATAACCTCTCACTCAAAGTCAACAAAACAAAGGAGATGATGTGGACTTCAGGAAACAGCAGAGGGAGCATCCCCCCATCCACATCGACGGAACAGTAGTGGAGAAGGTGGAGCATTTTAAGTTCCTCGGCGTACACATCACGGACAAACTGAAATGGTTCACTCACACAGACAGCGTGGTGAAGAAGGCGCATGTGTATTAGGTAGTTGTTGGGAATTTGTTAGATTACTTGTTAGATATTACTGCACTGTCGGAACTAGAAGCACAAGCATTTCGCTACACTCACATTAACATCTGCTAACCATGTGTATGTAACCAATACAATTTGAATTGATTCGATTCGACATAGGCCATTTTTAACAGGATTAGTTGCTTTTAAGGGGCAGTTGCTCTTTAAAGTAGAACCCACACGAGTACAAATGAGTCAACAGTTGAGTCATCTACTTTTATGAAATTACAGCCTGATGAGCTCATTGGTTTAGGCCTATTCAACATACTTACTGTACGTTTTGGTTATTTTAATTTTTTAAATACTTGTTGATTAAGGTCACAGCGTATTATGCACATCAGCAAGCATAGCAACAAAGGCTGAACGAATATGATTGTTTTCTTTTTATGTTAAAACCCTATATAGGTTCCAGCATTATATGTACATTTATAAGTGGACATTGTAAAGGGGCATCTTTTTAAAAATAAAACAAAGTCTACATTATTTTCAAAAAAAAAACATAGCCTATAGGCTGTCTGGCCTGCAAATTTGTTGTGTTTGTTCATCATGGCCCATGCGATGAATGAGTTTGACACTCCTGGCCTAACTAGAAAATAGACAGGACACAATTATGCCAAAACAGCAACACATATTTCCCTACTTCAATCAACCAGGTCATTTTACATTTCTGATAAAACTGTTATCATTTGGCAAGGAATGTGACTTGTGTATCCCATCAGTTAGATCCCATCAGTTAGATATATGTTTTATAGGGATTTATTTCTGTGTGTGTTTTAAAGGCATCCGCGTGTTTGTAGGGAGCGGTCAGAACGTAATTGAGTGAGCGAAACACCAAGGGGAAAGGGAATTTATGGAGAAGAACTGTGTGATGCTTGGCTTGTTTTCTTTTTGTTGTGCACAGCTAATGCACGTGTACAAATGAAACACTAGTCAATGCATAATAACGTTGTCTTCAGGACAATTTCAATATTTGGGGGACAAAATTTCACCTGGCCGTATGGGCACACTGTAAAGGGGTAACTTTGAATTTAACAGTAGCGTACAGGCAGCTCTGTGGAATGTACAATTCTGTATTTCATATTACAGTACACCTACTGTAATATAAATATGGTATGAAAGCAAGTACTGTGTAATGACACATACTACAATACATACAATTTACAGTATTATAATGTAAAAAGGTAAATGCTACCGTAATCGGAATGAATGAATGGAAGAATGAATAATGAAATGTATTGAGGGGAGGGTTTGTATTATTTTTTTATAGTATTTTACTTTAATTACAAGGGATTAGTGGAAGCAAGTTGGCTGCTTGGTAAAGTCTTTACACATGACAGCTTATTATTGAATATTTGGTGTTTTTTACCACTTGCACTTCTAGAAGCCTTAAATTGGTACAGCGTTCTTTCTCACGGGTGCAACAAATATAGCCTCTTACAAGTCACACCTCAAAATATGTTAATGCTTCAGAAACAACCATACCATGCACCCACTAGTGTTCAAAAGGCTTTTGTTGCCCCAAATATATGGTACGGTACTGTATTCTAGCCCAAACTACTACCTCTTCCCCTACTGTATTTATTTATTTTATTTATTTTGCTCCTTTGCACCATATTATTTATATTTAACTTTGAACTTTCTTCAAACTACAAATCTACCATTCCAGTGTTTTTCTTGCTATACTTTATTTACTTTGCCAACATGGCATTTTTTGCCTTTACCTCCCTTATCTCACATCATTTGCTCACATTGTATATAGTCTTGTTTTTTTCTACTGCATCATTGATTGTATGTTGTTTTACTCCGTGTGTAACTCTGTGTTGTTGTATGTGTCAAACTGCTTGCTTTATCTTGGCCAGGTCGCAATTGTAAATGAGAACTTGTTCTCAACTTGCCTACCTGGTTAAATAAAGGTGAAATAAATAAATAAATAAAAAATTATGTGGGGTGGAATTACAGTACCATTCGAAATACAGCAATTTTCCCAAAATGCACTATCATTTAAAGTCTGCTGCATTTTTTAATTTATTTTGATAATACCTAAAATTACTGCTTAAATTACAGTTTTTCATTATTGTGCAGCCACAAAGCACATTCCACATGCCCTACTGTTCAGTTTACTTGCCCGGGCAATCGGGCAACCATTAATATCAACCCCTGCCCAGGGATGTTTTATGGTTGACCTGTAAACAGTGTGTGGTGCTCTAGTCTTGGCTGGTCTGGTTGATATTAGTGCTGCTCAGTAGTTTGGGCTGCCCTGGGTGGAAGTGATTGTTTGCTCAGCACCTGTTAAAAAGCAGGCAGGTGAGAGAGATGGCCTATATAGGAGAGCTGTGTGCTGTGTAAAGTGGCCTCCTCTGCCATCTCACCTCCCCCAGTGAGCTTTATGACTGTGTGCTGTGTACCTGGGGCTGAGGTACAGGGACAGGTGGACAGATGGAGGGATAGAGGAAAGGATGGATAAAGGAGGCTGTCTTTATGGCTCTCAGTCTGTACAGATCAGCGGAGGCTGGTGGGAGGAGCTATAGGAGGACAGGCTCATTAATGGCTGTAATGGAATGAATGGAACGGTATCAAACACATCAAGCATATGGAAACCACATGTTTGATTTGTTCCATTAATTTCATTTCAGCCATTACAATAAGCCTGTCCTCCTATAGCTCCTCCCACCAGCCTCTGGTACAGAGGCTGCTTGTCAAGTCTCCAGGGAGTGTTAGTAACAGAGAAGTACATGCCCTAGCTATATTTTTCACATTTCTGACAGTATGACAGTATTTGACGGTATTTTATGTTTTCTGTATGTAAAAGTATACATCTTTTCAAATTCCTTATATTAAGTAAACCAGATGGCACCATTTTCTTTCTTTTTTTAAATTTACAGATAGCCAGGGGCACGCCCCAACACAAATCTTGTGTTTAGTGAGTCTGCCAGAGCAGAGGCAGTAGGGACGCTAGCCAGCTAACTAGTGATTAGCATTAGCGGCTAACACAATTTAGCTAAAACTTGCTAAGAAAAGACAAATTAGCTGTTTGCAGATGTAAGAAAACCAAACTAATAGTGTAATTATAGAACGCTTATGGATTTATATTAAGAAGCAAAGTGGAAACAACATCGTTGTCGTCAACATTGTTGCATGTGCTCTCGTGGTCAAGCAAAAACAAATGAGCTCATTGAGTGACGGGGCGGAGCTAGGTATGTGAGGAAAGTGACATGGAGAGAGAGCGGAGAGGGATGACTCAAGTAGCGGTGCAAACAATAAAAATGGACATTACACACGGCATATAAGACATAACAAACCAAACATTCAAATACCATTATAGAAGGTAACATAAAAACCCAATTCGGTCCGTGCATCAATACCGGTATATAGTAAAATACAGTATACCACCCAGCCCTACCCAGCTGTAACCCCTAATTAGAAAGGATGTTAAGTGGTTTATGGTTTTGTCCTCAAACTGGATAAACTCTTGCTAGGGGAGTAAAAGCAGGCTTGGTTAGTGTTTGTGCACTGTGAATGGCAGGTTTTGGATGGCTTGTGCTGATTGAGTTTGTTTTGGGTGGGTGAACTGTGTTGTGTTGAGCTTGTAGCTGAGTTTGGAGCTGATTGCTTATTGGCCATGTTTTACCTGACTTGTGATTGGCTGTGCTTGGGGTGTCAAGCTGCAGTGCTAATGTATCCTCTGGGGTGTATAACTGGGAGGGAGTGTGTTTTACTGCAGTGAAAATGTTAAGCTACAACCCCCTCATTTCTCCCTCTCGCATTCCTTCCCCTGCAATCCCTCCCTCCTATCTCCATCCATCTTCTCTCCAAATCTCCTCCCCCTGCCTTTCTCTCCCTCCTCTCTCTATCCCCCTCCTCCTCTTCCTTTTCTCTCCATCTCCCCATAACTCACTGTCTCTACTCCTCTCCGTCGCTTCCTCTCCATCCTCTCCCTCCTTCTCTGCATCAGAATTAACTTTCAATGGCAGCAAACATTGATCATCTTTTATAGCCTATATCCCCTGGCCTCACACAATCATGGAGCGAAACAGGGAGATACAGTAGATAGAGGGTTTTGATGGTTGGGATGGTGTTGCTAAGTGGAGGTAGATAGAGAAGTGAGAATAGTCCCAGTAAAGGGTGTGTCAGTAAGGATGACCACAGGGCAACACCACAGGGGAGCAGACAGTACTGCTACCAGGATGGGAAGGAACAGCCTCTTATCATCCAACTGCTTCTCCACTGATAACAACAGACCGTTCGTTACACTGGAGGAGAGAAGAGGGAAGAAGCAGGGTAAGGGGAATTAAGAGAGAGAGAGAAAGAGAGAGAGAGAGAAAATGGAGAGACTAAGAGACAGAGACGAAGCTGTACCGAAGACTCTCCCCCAGCCCTAATAGGCATCAGAGCTATAGCGTTAGTGATACTCAAACAACCCCTGTCTAAACACTCACTGGTGATCATGTCACTAGATGACTTGTGTCTAATCAAAGCTGTAATGAATATGCTGCAGTCCAGAGCTGTAGTCTTCAGTCCCTGAGGTGTTGGTGTCTGAGCTGCACTGGCTTACTGTTCTCACAGACATTGATGGACTCAGGTCTGGTCCACTCTAGTTCAGAGAGGTCCAAAACCACACACACACACACACACACACACACACACACACACACACACACACACACACACACACACACACACACACACACACACACACACACACACACACACGCACACACACCCACACACACACACGCCCACACACACACGCCCACACACACACGCCCACACACACACACACCGCCCTAGAGCCCTGCTACTGTCCCGATGACACTGTAAACAACAGTATGACAATAAGAGGATATTAGATTAGCCAAGCCTGGCACAGAGACCAGCACTGCGGCACTACTGTTGTTGTTGATGCTGGGGCTAGGTTAGCGCTAGCAGCATCCTCGCTAACACACCTCGACACACCCAGAACGCTGGTACTGGCAGCCAAAATTGTGCTACGTCTTTCTCTCTCTCTTTCTCTCTCTCTCTCACTCACTTTCTTTCTCTCTAACTAGCAAATGTGCACCTTTCGTCGAGTCAGCGCTCCTCTATCCCCTCTGGGATTATCCCCCTAATCTCCACACTGACATGTTCAACTTACTTTCTCCTCCTTTTTTCTCTCTCTGGAAGTTTTCTTTGACATCCCCACTTTCAAAGGCAGAATACATTATCACATACCTTACATGGGAGGATTGCTGCACTTCAGGCCCTTTCTTCCTTTTTCTTCTTCTTTCGTTCATGGCGCTGAGAGGCAACGTTTCTGGAGAGGTGCAGCAGTTATGGAGTTCTATTGACCTCTGACCTCTATTTATGTTAATAGATGGAGGGAGGAGTGGAGGGGTGTTCTGTCTTTATTCAAATGGATTTGGGGGACAGCCTGGGAGAGCCCAAAAGATAATCCCTGCCGCAGTCAGAGAACGATTAGTCAACTGTTTCTACTCGTCTCTATCTCCTCCATTCGTCCTTCCGTCAGCTCTGCACTGGATAATCAGGATGAATGTTCATCCACCAGGCAGTCAACTGCTGACAGAATAGTTTAACTTTAATGTACTAACTTCAGCAGGAGGAGCTGTGAATGAGATGGTAAAGTGATGCCAAGCTCTCTAAGATGAATCAGGGGAAGCTGGTTTGCCCTGACCGTGTGACCTGACCATAATAACTTTAATAAACTGGGTGGTTCAAACCCTGAATGCTGATTGGCTGACAGCTGTGTTATATCAGACCGTATACCACGGGTATGACAAAACATTTATTTTTACTGGTCTAATTACGTTGGTAACCAGTTTATAATAGCAATAAGGCACCTCGGGGGTTTATGGTATATGGCCAATATACCACCGCTAAGGGCTGTATCTAGGTAATCCGCGTTGCACTGTGCATAAGAACAGCCCTTAGCTGTGGTATATTGGCCATATACCACACCCCCTCGTGCCTTATTGCTTAAATATACTACAAGTTCACGTGGTCCTAGTTATAGTAAAGCTACATTGTATAGCAGGGTTCCCCAATAGGTGGCCCGTGGGTCAAATTCGGCCTGCAGGTGATTTTATTTTGCCCCCAAAATTTTCGGAGCAAAAATACATATACACTGAACAAAAATATAAATGCAACATGTAAAGTGTTGGTCCCATGTCTCATGAGCTGAAATAAAAGATCCCAGAAAGGTTCCATACACACAAAAAGCTTATTTCTCACAAATTTTGTGCACAAATTTCTTTACATTCATGTTAGTGAGCATTTCTGTTTTGCCAAGATAATCCATCCACTTGACATGTGTGGCATATCAAGAAGCTGATTAAAGAGCATGATAATTTCACAGGTGCACCTTGTTCTGGGGACAATAAAAGGCCACTGTAAATGTTTTGTCACACAACACAATGCCACAGATGTCTCAAGTTTTGAGGGAGCGTGCAATTGGAATGTTGACCGCAGGAATGTCCACCAGAGCTGTTGCCAGATCATTTAATGTTAATTTCTCTACCATTAGCCTTTTAGAGAATTCGGCAGTACGTCCATTCAGCCTCAAAACCGCAGACCATGTACATGTATGGTGTCATGTGGGCGAGTGGTTTCCTGATGTCAACGTTGTGAACAGAGTGCTCCATGGTGGAGGTGGGGTTATGGTATGGGCAGACATGAGCTACGGACAACAACCACAATTGCATTTTTTCGATGGCAATTTGAATGCACAGAGATACCGTGACGAGATCCTGACGCCCATTGTCGTGCCATTCATCCGCCTCCATCACCTCATGTTTCAGCATGATAGTGCACGGCCCCATGTTGCAAGGATCTGTATACATTCCTGGAAACTGAAAATGTCCCTGTTCTTCCATGGCCTGCATACTCACCAGACTTGTCACCCATTGAGCATGTTTGGAATGCTCAGCATGTTCCAGTTCCCGCCAATATCCAGCAACTACACACAACCATTGAAGAGCAGTGGGACACCATTCCACAGGCCACAATTAACAGCCTGATCTACTCTATGCGAAGTTGTGTTTCACTGCATGATGCAAATGGTGGTCACACCAGATACTGAATGTTTTTCTAATCCATGCCCCTACCTTTATTTTAAGGTATCTGTGACTAACAGATGCATATCTGTATTCCCAGTCATGTGAAATCCATAGATTAGTTCCTAATGAATTTATATGAATTGTAACTCAGTAAAATCTTTGAAATTGTTGCATGTTGCGTTTATATTTTTGTTCAATATATATATTTCGCTCTTAGACATAAAATACTGTAAAATCACCAGGAAATGTGCTCAAAGTTATTTTTATTTAGGAAATCTGTTTGTAAGTATTCCCATGCATAAATAAAGAGGGATATGCGATCGTATCCCAATGTAATCAAGGTTTTAAATTATTCTGTTTTTGTCAAATACTATATCTGTTTGGGATTCCTGCGGTCAATTTGCAGTGTACAAATTATTTATAACTATGTTCCAGCCCCCCGATCATCCATTCAAGAGAAAATCGTCCCACTGCTGAATGTAATTGGGGTCCCCTGGTGTATAGCTTAACTTTGTTTTGTGAATTAGTTCAGCCCCAGCCTCTGTGTTGAGACTGGGAGAGAGCCTGCCTACCTGCCCTGCGTGTTTGGAAACATATGTCATTTCCCCATAGGAAAAATGAACCGTCCGTGGCTAAATCGCTCTATTCATTTGTGTAATTGAATAATATCAAAGAATACATCACTTTTTGTAAGTGTGTACACTGTGCACAGGCTCATATTTATTTATGTAGCCAGCATGAACTTTGGAGAAGGAAAGGCGTTTTGTTTCAGCTTGTGTGATGGTTTCACTGACATTGTATAAACATTCCTGTAGGCTTGCCTGCTATTGCTAAGCGTTGTGTGACGGTTATGTGTGTGTGTGTGTGTGTGTGTGTGTGTGTGTGTGTGTGTGTGTGTATGTGTGTGTGTGTGTGTGTGTGTGTGTGTGTGTGTGTGTGTGTGTGTGTGTGTGTGTGTGTGTGTGTGTGTGTGTGAGTGAGTGTGTTGCCATTCTGAGATTGATTTGTATGCTTAGATCATTTGGGAAGGTGACACATTTCTGATTTATATGTGTGTGTACTAAGACGGTTGCATGTTTGTATATTTGATGTCTTAAGGGCTGAACAAAATGTTTTATGAATTTATATATTAATTATATTCCCCTAAGGGGCCATCTGTACTATATATGTATGAGTATGTCTTAGCAGATTCTGTCTTGTTCTGTGGTGTGTGTGTGTGTGTGTGTGTGTGTATGAATGTGTGTGTGTTTATGAATGTGTGTGACAGGGTTGTGTCTCTCCTAGTCTAACACAGCCATAAAAAACCTGGCCTGTAGAGTAGCAGAGCAGAGTGGATAACATGTTTGTGAATCACATTGTACCAGAGGATATGAACACACACACACTCTCTCTCTCTCTCTCTCACACACACACACACACACACACACACACTCTCTCTCTCTCTCTCTCTCTCTCTCTCTCTCTCTCTCTCTCACACACACACACACACACACACACACACACACACACACACACACACACACACACACACACACACACACACACACACACACACACACACACACACACGGAAGGCACATAGTTTCCTGGCACCATGTCTCTGTCTATGAGCAAGAGACATACACATACTCACTTACATTTCCTTTCCTTTCAATTTATTTAAAGGTGATTATCCTTCATTGACTTGACTAGCAATAATGTAGCTAAATCAGCATACAATTCAACCCAATTAAATGACGAGATACCTTCTCTCCTTTCTCTTTCATTTATTTTTCTTTCTTGCTCCCGCATACCTCCCTTCCTGTATCACTCTCCACCCCTCTCTGTTCCCATCATCCTCCCATGGAACCCACTGTTGGTACAAGTGCTATGGTCCATGACTACAGGGAAATAGGACTTGTACTGTGGTTCTAACCACCAGAGACCCAGCCTGTATGTCTTACATCACTGGGCATTATGGAATAGATGTCTTCCCTAGCCTGACATCATTTATTTGGCTGCAGAGCTGTGTGTGTGTATGTGGGAGGAGGGAGAAGATAAATGGAGCTAGCATTAGAAAGGGAAGAGGGTGTGTGTGAGGAGAGGAGATATGTAGGTGCAATTCAAAGAGGAGAGAAGACAGCTGTAGGTAGGTACTATCTGAGAGAAGAACAGAGAGAGAGAGAGCTGTGATGCTAGCTGGAGTGCAATCGATAACTGTGTGCTCCGTCTGTCACATTCCATTTGATTGTTGCCAAATCCTGCTCCCTTGGGTGTGAGCTGTCTCTGTCTCTTACTGTCTGAGAGAAAGAGGAGGCCAGAGACCAGGGGACCTGCCATCCCCGCTGTCCAGCTCTGCTAACACACGCACGCACATGCAAGCACACACACATGCACACACTGAAGGCTGTGCTTTTATTAGTATGTTTATCAACAAGGACCGAGGAGTGGACAGTGACTCAGCGCTCCATCCCTTTCAATGTATAATCATTCCTCCATTTTCTCTTTCTTTCTTTCTTTCTTTCTTTCTTTCTTTCTTTCTTTCTTTCTTTCTTTCTTTCTTTCTTTCTTTCTCCCTATGTCTCCATCCTCAACTCTGCCCTCAGTCCAGTTGTGTCACTATCTCCCTTCAGCATTCGTCTATTTCTCTGTGCCTGTCTCCTCCATAGAGGCTGATGTCTGTTCTGTGCCTGTCGGTCTAGCTGGCCTCTGGGTGGTCTCTCCCTACAGCAGGTATCTGTGATAAGTTACGTTCACAGGGCTTGCTAGCTGCTAGCTCCCATGCCTTTTATGGGATGGCTACAGTAATGAGAGAATCTGTGCAGCTGCATCTCCCTGCATAACCCAAAGCAGTGTGTGTGTGTGTGTAGGCTGGACACATGACATTTTTAACAACGCTTTTTTCTGATAAAAACGAGTTAATTGCATCTGCCGCGGAGCCCAGTTTCATAATATGACCATATTTCCCAGCTGCTCCCAGCCGTCGTTTTGAAGTAATCACGAATAAACAGGCCTTATTTTAGGACATTTTTCACCCTGCCAGCTCTTATTAGTTCTATTGAGCACCGTGGCACCAACTCGCCTTCCGAAAGTTCTATTCCCAGCTTATTATTCAACGTCACAATGCCTGCTTCGCTCTTGTTGGCAATGAGACCTGCTCATGTTGTTTATAGTTAAAATGTAAACAACAACAAAAAATAACTCATGGAACTCTGAGGTCGTCCCATTGTTTCCTATAGGGGAAATATAGGCATGTCTGTATATTTCGGCAAATATCTCGCAATGTGTATATTTAGATTTTTTTCAAGTCAGACGCCATTTTAATCATGAGAATCTCCTCCTTCTAATTATTTAAGTCTGGGCAGCGAGCTCGGTTGTCATCAAATGCTAGCCCCAAAATACTTTTTTCCCTTGGAACGCTGAGCTCCCCCCATTGTTTTCCTATGTAGAGGCATGCCGGTCTATTTCGCCAAATATCTCACAATTTGTATGTTTTAGTTTTTTTCAAGTCAGGCACCATTTTAATCAGGAGAATCTCCTCTTTGTAATTATGTTAGTGTGGGCAGCAAGCTCGTTTGTCATCGATCACTAGACCAGAAATAGTAAGAAGTTTTCATTTTTTCCCTACTTTCTCATTACGCAGACAATAGCACAGTTGCCACCATCGAGGATGTTTACTTTCTACACAAGTTGTTTTTTTTCAGTTTTGTCTGACGAACAGATTATAGTGGTAAAATAAAAAGGGATACATTTTTTGTGCCATTTAGGAGAAATGGAATTCTAAGCATCACTCCAGTCAAAACAGGCTCTGCGAACATTCAATTCCATTCATTTGCTATGGGCTCGTGCTAGTGTTCCAGCTTAGCGAACATTCTTGTGCTGTTTTTCAGCCTTGGGTGAGTTTTAACTCGTTCTATTGTCCAGCCTAGTGTGTGTGCCCGCGCGTGTGTGTGAGTGTATGGGCTTGTGCTTGCGCGTGTGTGTGTGTGTGTGAATTGTTCTGCATTCAACACGCTTTTGGAACATGCTAAATGCCTATTAGCTCCATCAGCTGGAGAGGAATGCTAGTTCCCCAGGCTTAGTGGTTCCATAGAGGCCTGTTAGAGAATGTCTCTGGTTGCATAGTAGAAGTAGTACTAGATATGATGGGTCTGGGACTGGAACTGTCCATGTGGGACACTCAAAATAACCCCAGGTTTTTGGAAGAAAGGGGGAGGAAAGAGGGGGTAGAGAGGAGTCAGAGTGAAAAATACATTCTCTTCTGCAGCTGCAAGGCAGAAATGAAGGAGAGAGAGAATAGTAGATGAGTAGCACGATTTATGTCAGGGGTTGTGTGTGTGTATGTTTTGTGTGTGTAGAGGGGTGGGTTCTGTGTGTGTGTGTGTTTTGTGGGGGCAGAGCAGTGGGTTGTGTGTGTGTGTTTTGTGGGGGCAGAGCGGTGGGTTGTGTGTGTGTGTGTGTGTGTGTGTGTGTGTGTGTGTGTGTGTGTGTGTGTGTGTGTGTGTGTGTGTGTGTGTGTGTGTGTTTTGTGGGGGCAGATCGGTGGGTTGTGTGTGTGTGTGTGTGTGTGTGTGTGTTTTGTGGGGGCAGAGCGGTGTGTGTGTGTGTGTGTGTGCGTGCGTGCGTGCGTGGGATGGCTAAGTAAGCCTCCTGTGTGAGGTCACTTCTTATTAAAAACCTTATGATGTGTGTATTTGTGTGTGTGTTTAGGTTATATCAGATCTGTATTTCTTGGATGACTCTAAATACACGCGTGAACACACACACACACACACACACACACACACACACACACACACACACACACACACACACACACACACACACACACACACACACACACACACACAGGGTTGGGTAGGCTTTTTAAATGTAATCAGTTACTGGTTACCTGTCAGAAATGTTAATCAGGAACTGATTACTTCCAGTTACTTTTAGGTTACTATCCCCTTAAGTGGATTATAAGAAAACAAAAAGGATCCATCAAACGTTTGGTGTGTCATCATAGTGGTGTCTTACTTGTGGTCAGACTTGCTTATTGAACTTTCACCTTTTTTTTAAACTGAATTGAATGTCATTGAGAAAACAGAAAGGTGTCAATTCATCTTTTTCCACAAACATCCTTTCTGAATTCAAAATGAATCCAAGAAGTAATCATCTAGTTTTTCAAAAGTATCTGTAATCCGATTACAATATGTTTTTGTTGTAATGTAATGATTACAGTCACGTTTTTTGTAATCAGATTACATGCAAACGATTACATGTACAGTAATCAGTTACTCTCCAACTCTGCTCTAACACATACACACACACACAGTGCTATCCCCCATTAGGCGTGTGCTGCAGCTGGGTCGCTGCTCCCCTCACTCCTAATTTGTTTGACTTTCCCCTCGTGTGATTCCAGCCTGCCACATCCCCCTCTGTCCCAAAACCCTGTGCACTCTCTCTCTCTCTCTCTCTCTCTCTCTCTCTCTCTCTCTATCTTGTTAAAGCACATAGAGATGTTCTGACTGGGAATGCTCACACACACACACACACCCCTCAGGACGGCAGTGGCTAGGCGGCTGGCGCTCACCTTCAGTGGCAGTACAGTGGCGGAGATGTCTCAATAAACCATTCAGGCTGCTAATGCAGAAACAGGCTGACGTCTCCCCTGTGCTCGATGTCTGGAAAACCCCCACAACACTCCCCCAGTCACATTACCCTGAATGGGAAATCCAATAGGCTGTCCTATTTCCAGCTCTTTCTGGTCAAATACTGTATGTAATCATATAGTGAAATACTAGCTGCTTTTATCTGCTGCAGTGGACCAGACCCTCAAGGGACTAAGGGAGAAGGAGTGTTAAACTGTCAAAATAACAAGGCACGTCCCGTAACGGGGATAGTCAGATGTTCACCTCCGCATTCTCTCTCCTCTGTTTCTTTCTAAAGCCTTGTTCACACTGGCAGTTTGAAGTGACTCAAATACCCCTTTTTTTTGCATATCTGATTCGAATCTGTTCTTTTTCCTGCAGTCTGAACAGCCAAAAAGCACATGGAATCAGATATTTCAAGCCTCATTTCACATTTTGTAGGGGGTTTCAAATCAAATCAAATTGTATTGGTCACATACACATATTTAGCAGATGTTATTGCGGGTGTAGCGAAGTGCTTGTGTTCCTAGTTCCAACAGTGCAGTAGTATCTAACAATTTACGACAATACTCACAAATCTAAAAATAAAATTAAGAAATATAGAAGTATTAGGACGAGTCCAGAGTATAAATATAGATAGATAGATAGATAGATAGATAGATAGATAGATAGATAGATAGATAGATAGATAGATAGATAGATATGTGAATGGATGTATAGACATTATGGAAAGTATGTGGATAGAATATTTATATCTGTACAATACGTAGGATAGAATAGTATACAGTACAGCAATAGTTGAATAGGATGGCATTGACTAGAATAGAGTATATACAGTACATATGAAATGAGTTAAACAGTATGTAAACATTATTAAAGTGTCCAGTGTTCCATGTCTATGTATATAGGGCATCAGCCTCTAAGGAGCAGGGTTACGTAACCGGTGGTAGCTGGCTAGTGACAGTTCAAGGGAGGGTACTGCGTGGAGGCCGGCTAGTAATGGCTATTTAACAGTCTGATGTTCTTGAGATAGAAGCTGTTTTTCAGTCTCTCGATCCCAGCTTTGATGCACCTGTACTGACCTCGCCTTCTGGATGATAGTGGGGTGAACATGCCGTGGCTCGGGTGGTTGATGTTCTTGATGATCTTTTTGGCCTTCCTGTGACATCGGTTGCTGTAGGTGTCCTGGAGGGAAGGCAGTGTGCCCCTGGTGATGCGTTGGGCAGACCGCACCACCCTCTGGAGAGCCATGTGGTTGCGGGCGGTGCAGTTGCCGTACCAGGCGGTGATACAGCCCGACAGGATGTTCTCATTGGTGCATCTGTAAAAGTTTGTGAGGGTCTTAGGGGCCAAGCCAATTCTTTTTCAGCCTCCTGAGGTTGAAGAGGTGTAGTTGCGCCTTCTTCACCACACTGTCTGTGGGGGTGGACCATTTCAGATTGTCAGTGATATATACACAGAGGAACTTGAAGCTTTTCACCTTCTCCACTGCGTCCCTGTCGACATGGATGGGGGCTTGTTCCCTCTGCTGTCTCCTGAAGTCCACGATCAGCTCCTTCGTTTTGTTGATGTTGAGGGAGAGGTTATTTTCCTGACACCACTCCGCCAGGGCCCTCACCTCCTCCCTGTAGGTTGTCTCGTCGTTGTTGGTAATCAAGCCCACTACTGTTGTGTCGTCTGCAAACTTGAGGATTGAGTTGGAGGTGTGCATGGTCACACAGTCATAGGTGAACAGGGAGTACAGGAGGGGGCTGAGCACGCACATTTGTGGGGCCCCTGTGTTGAGGATCAGTGGGGTGGAGATGTTGTTTCCAACCTTCACTACCTGGGGGCGGCCCGTCAGGAAGTCCACGACCCAGTTGTACAGGGCGGGGTTCAGACCCAGGGCCCCGAGCTTAAAGATGAGCTTGGAGGATACTATGGTGTTCAAGGCTGAGCTGTAGTCAATGAACAGCATTCTTACACAGGTATTCTTCTTGTCCAGATGGGATAGGGCAGTGTGCAGTGCGATGGCGATTACATCATCTGTGGCTCTATTGGAGCGGTGAGTCTAGGGTGGAGGTGATATGATCCTTAACTAGTCTCTCAAAGCACTTCATGATGACAGAAGTGAGTGCTACGGGGCGATAGTCATTTTGCTCAGTTACCGTTGCTTTCTTGTGTACAGGAACAATGGTGGCCCTCTTAAAGCAAGTGTGGACAGCAGACTGGGATAGGGAGAGATTGAATATGTCCGTAAACACTCTGAGATTGCTGGCCATGCGACTTGTGTCTGAACTGTCAAATTGGATTTATTATTTTTAGACTGTTATTTGGCATATCTTGTTGCCTGCTAGCTACTCTGTTGACAGTTTTAAAATAATGTGTGGTAGCTAACTAGTTTGTTAATTGTTTACAAACAAATTAGTGAATGTGCTAGAAACCTAAACAGCTATACAGTTGAAGTTGGAAGTTTACATACACCTTAGCCAAATACATTTAAACTCAATATAAATACGTTTTTCACAATTCCTGACATTTAATCAGAGTAAAAATTCCCTTTCTTTCTTCAGTTAGGATCACCACTTTATTTTAAGAATGTGAAATGTCAGAATAATAGTAGAGAGAATGATTTATTTCAGCTTGTATTTCTTTCATCACATTCCCAGTGGGTCAGACGTTTACATACACTCAATTAGTATTTGGTAGCATTGCCTTTAAATTGATTAACTTGGGTCAAACATTTCGGGTAGCCTTCCACAAGCTTCCCACAATAAGTTGGGTGAATTTTGGCCCATTCTTCCTGACAGAGCTGGTGTAACTGAGTCAGGTATGTAGGCCTCCTTGCTCGCGCACACTTTTTCAGTTCTGCCCACACATTTTCTATAGGATTGAGGTCAGGGCTTTGTGATGGCCGCTCCAATACCTTGACTTTGTTGTCCTTAAGTCATTTTGCCACAACTTTGGAAGTATGCTTGGGGTCATTGTCCATTTGGAAGACCCATTTGCGACCAAGCTTTCACCTCCTGACTGATGTCTTGAGATGTTGCTTCAATATATTCACATAATTTTCCCTCCTGATGATGCCATCTATTTTGTGAAGTGCACCAGTCCCTCCTGCAGCAAAGCACCCCCACAATATGATGCTGCCATCCCCGTGCTTCACGGCGGGCAAGTTGGTCAGGATGATATCTATGAGGGTTCCCATGTTTACGGATTTAGGGTTGTACCTGGTAGGTTCCTTGGTAATTTGTGTGAGATTAAGGGCATCTAGCTTAGATTGTAGGATGGCCGGGGTTTAGGTCACCTAACAGTATGAACTCTGAAGATAGATGGGGGGCAATCAATTCACATATGGTGTCCAGGGCACAGCTGGGGGCTTAGGGGGATCTATAACAAGCGGCAACAGTGAGAGACTTATTTCTGGAAAGGTGGATTTTCATGAGTAGTAGCTCAAACTGTTTGGGCATAGACCTGGATAGTAGGACAGAACTCTGCAGGCTATCTCTACAGTAGATTTGCATCTCCGCCCCCTTTAGCAGTTCTATCTTGACTGAAAATGTTGTAATTGGGGATGGAAATGTAAGAATTTTTGGTGGCCTTCCTAAACCAGGATTCAGACACGGCTAGGACATCCGGGTTGGTGCAGTGTGCTAAAGCAGTGAATAAAACAAATTTAGGGAGGAGGCTTCTAATGTTAACATGCATGAAACCAAGGCTTTTACGGTTACAGAAGTTAACAAATGAGAGCGCCTGGGGAGTAGGTGTGAAGCTGGGGGCTACAGGGCCTGGGCTAACCTCTACATCACCAGAAGGCTGAAGGCTATAAGAACTGGTCGTCTCGTGCGTTCAGAACAGAGAGTAAAATGAGCAGATTTCTGGGCGTGGTAGAATAGATTCAGGGCATAATGTACAGACAAGGGTACTGTAGGATGTGAGTACAGTGGGGGTAAACCTAGGCTTTGAGTGACGATAAGAGAGCTTGCATCTCTAGAGACACCAGTTAAGCCAGGTGAGGTCTCCCCATGTGTGGGGTGTGTGACAAAAGAGCTATCTTAGGCATATTGAGCTGGACTAAGGGCTCTACAGTGAAATAAAACAATTATAACTAACCGGAATAGCAGAAGACAAGGCATATTGACATTAGAGAGAGTCATGTGTAGCTGACTGATCATCGGGTCCAATGAGCAGCAATAGGTGAGTCAGGGAGCCGTTCAGTAGTTGCTACTATGCTAGGCGAGCGGGAGGCACGGCGTTCAGAAAGCTTGCAGGCCGGGGATAGCAAATGGGTCTTCGTGTGTGCACAGATGAATTATAAAGAGTTAAGCATTATTTAATGTTCAGAGTGTGTGTGTGCCCTATATGAGTGTGTGCCCACTGTGGGTGAGTGTGTAATGAATACATGAGTGATAAGTGTGTAGGTCTCTCCTATGAGACCATTTATGGTCCATTTATGTTTTTTATATGTTCTATTTATACTTGTAAATTAACCAATGATATCAAGCCACAGCCGGCCATGATTACAGACACCTGTAAGAGCGGGTATGGTATGGGAGTTAGTCTCACATTGCCACACTTCCAGGTCTTGTTCACTCTGCTATTGAAGTGAACGCAGGAAAAGCGAGGTTCAGTGGGGATAAACAAGATGAATCCACTTGCAGGGAGTGAACAGTACGTATTTATGTCTAACAATTAACCAATGATATCAGGCCACACCCAGCCATGATTACAGACACCTGTGTGTCCTTTGACACTATATAAACTAGTGACCTGCAGTGTTTGTCATTATACCCTGATGAAGACAGCTTGTCTGTATAAACTAGTGACCTGCAGTGTTTGTCATTATACCCTGATGAAGACAGCTTGTCTGTATAAACTAGTGACCTGCAGTGTTTGTCATTATACCCTGATGAAGACAGCCTGTCTGTATAAACTAGTGACCTGCAGTGTTTGTCATTATACCCTGATGAAGACAGCTTGTCTGTATAAACTAGTGACCTGCAGTGTTTGTCATTATACCCTGATGAAGACAGCGTGTCTGTATAAACTAGTGACCTGCAGTGTCTGTCATTATACCCTGATGAAGACAGCCTGTCTGTATAAACTAGTGACCTGCAGTGTCTGTCATTATACCCTGATGAAGACAGCTTGTCTGTATAAACTAGTGACCTGCAGTGTTTGTCATTATACCCTGATGAAGACAGCCTGTCTGTATAAACTAGTGACCCGCAGTGTTTGTCATTATACCCTGATGAAGACAGCGTGTCTGTATAAACTAGTGACCTACAGTGTTTGTCATTATACCCTGATGAAGACAGCTTGTCTGTATAAACTAGTGACCTGCAGTGTTTGTCATTATACCCTGATGAAGACAGCTTGTCTGTATAAACTAGTGACCTGCAGTGTTTGTCATTATACCCTGATGAAGACAGCGTGTCTGTATAAACTAGTGACCTGCAGTGTCTGTCATTATACCCTGATGAAGACAGCCTGTCTGTATAAACTAGTGACCTGCAGTGTCTGTCATTATACCCTGATGAAGACAGCTTGTCTGTATAAACTAGTGACCTGCAGTGTTTGTCATTATACCCTGATGAAGACAGCCTGTCTGTATAAACTAGTGACCCGCAGTGTTTGTCATTATACCCTGATGAAGACAGCGTGTCTGTATAAACTAGTGACCTACAGTGTTTGTCATTATACCCTGATGAAGACAGCTTGTCTGTATAAACTAGTGACCTGCAGTGTTTGTCATTATACCCTGATGAAGACAGCTTGTCTGTATAAACTAGTGACCTGCAGTGTTTGTCATTATACCCTGATGAAGACAGCTTGTCTGTATAAACTAGTGACCTGCAGTGTTTGTCATTATACCCTGATGAAGACAGCTTGTCTGTATAAACTAGTGACCTGCAGTGTTTGTCATTATACCCTGATGAAGACAGCTTGTCTGTATAAACTAGTGACCTGCAGTGTTTGTCATTATACCCTGATGAAGACAGCCTGTCTGTATAAACTAGTGACCTGCAGTGTTTGTCATTATACCCTGATGAAGACAGCTTGTCTGTATAAACTAGTGACCTGCAGTGTTTGTCATTATACCCTGATGAAGACAGCGTGTCTGTATAAACTAGTGACCTGCAGTGTTTGTCATTATACCCTGATGAAGACAGCGTGTCTGTATAAACTAGTGACCTGCAGTGTTTGTCATTATACCCTGATGAAGACAGCGTGTCTGTATAAACTAGTGACCTGCAGTGTTTGTCATTATACCCTGATGAAGACAGCTTGTCTGTATAAACTAGTGACCTACAGTGTTTGTCATTATACCCTGATGAAGACAGCTTGTCTGTATAAACTAGTGACCTGCAGTGTTTGTCATTATACCCTGATGAAGACAGCTTGTCTGTATAAACTAGTGACCTGCAGTGTTTGTCATTATACACTGATGAAGACAGCGTGTCTGTATAAACTAGTGACCTGCAGTGTTTGTCATTATACCCTGATGAAGACAGCTTGTCTGTATAAACTAGTGACCCGCAGTGTTTGTCATTATACCCTGATGAAGACAGCCTGTCTGTATAAACTAGTGACCTGCAGTGTTTGTCATTATACCCTGATGAAGACAGCCTGTCTGTATAAACTAGTGACCTGCAGTGTTTGTCATTATACCCTGATGAAGACAGCTTGTCTGTATAAACTAGTGACCCGCAGTGTTTGTCATTATACCCTGATGAAGACAGCGTGTCTGTATAAACTAGTGACCTGCAGTGTTTGTCATTATACCCTGATGAAGACAGCTTGTCTGTATAAACTAGTGACCTGCAGTGTTTGTCATTATACCCTGATGAAGACAGCTTGTCTGTATAAACTAGTGACCTGCAGTGTTTGTCATTATACCCTGATGAAGACAGCTTGTCTGTATAAACTAGTGACCTGCAGTGTTTGTCATTATACCCTGATGAAGACAGCTTGTCTGTATAAACTAGTGACCCGCAGTGTTTGTCATTATACCCTGATGAAGACAGCTTGTCTGTATAAACTAGTGACCTGCAGTGTTTGTCATTATACCCTGATGAAGACAGCCTGTCTGTATAAACTAGTGACCCGCAGTGTTTGTCATTATACCCTGATGAAGACAGCTTGTCTGTATAAACTAGTGACCTGCAGTGTTTGTCATTATACCCTGATGAAGACAGCTTGTCTGTATAAACTAGTGACCTGCAGTGTTTGTCATTATACCCTGATGAAGACAGCTTGTCTGTATAAACTAGTGACCCGCAGTGTTTGTCATTATACCCTGATGAAGACAGCCTGTCTGTATAAACTAGTGACCTGCAGTGTTTGTCATTATACCCTGATGAAGACAGCTTGTCTGTATAAACTAGTGACCCGCAGCGTTTGTCATTATACCCTGATGAAGACAGCTTGTCTGTATAAACTAGTGACCTGCAGTGTTTGTCATTATACCCTGATGAAGACAGCTTGTCTGTATAAACTAGTGACCTGCAGTGTTTGTCATTATACCCTGATGAAGACAGCTTGTCTGTATAAACTAGTGACCTGCAGTGTTTGTCATTATACCCTGATGAAGACAGCCTGTCTGTATAAACTAGTGACCTGCAGTGTTTGTCATTATACCCTGATGAAGACAGCTTGTCTTTATAAACTAGTGACCCGCAGCGTTTGTCATTATACCCTGATGAAGACAGCTTGTCTGTATAAACTAGTGACCCGCAGCGTTTGTCATTATACCCTGATGAAGACAGCGTGTCTGTATAAACTAGTGACCTGCAGTGTTTGTCATTATACCCTGATGAAGACAGCCTGTCTGTATAAACTAGTGACCTGCAGTGTTTGTCATTATACCCTGATGAAGACAGCTTGTCTGTATAAACTAGTGACCTGCAGTGTTTGTCATTATACCCTGATGAAGACAGCTTGTCTGTATAAACTAGTGACCTGCAGTGTTTGTCATTATACCCTGATGAAGACAGCTTGTCTGTATAAACTAGTGACCTGCAGTGTTTGTCATTATACCCTGATGAAGACAGCTTGTCTGTATAAACTAGTGACCCACAGTGTTTGTCATTATACCCTGATGAAGACAGCTTGTCTGTATAAACTAGTGACCCGCAGTGTTTGTCATTATACCCTGATGAAGACAGCTTGTCTGTATAAACTAGTGACCTGCAGTGTTTGTCATTATACCCTGATGAAGACAGCGTGTCTGTATAAACTAGTGACCTGCAGTGTTTGTCATTATACCCTGATGAAGACAGCTTGTCTGTATAAACTAGTGACCTGCAGTGTTTGTCATTATACCCTGATGAAGACAGCTTGTCTGTATAAACTAGTGACCCGCAGTGTTTGTCATTATACCCTGATGAAGACAGCTTGTCTGTATAAACTAGTGACCTGCAGTGTTTGTCATTATACCCTGATGAAGACAGCTTGTCTGTATAAACTAGTGACCTGCAGTGTTTGTCATTATACCCTGATGAAGACAGCTTGTCTGTATAAACTAGTGACCCACAGTGTTTGTCATTATACCCTGATGAAGACAGCTTGTCTGTATAAACTAGTGACCTGCAGTGTTTGTCATTATACCCTGATGAAGACAGCGTGTCTGTATAAACTAGTGACCCGCAGTGTTTGTCATTATACCCTGATGAAGACAGCTTGTCTGTATAAACTAGTGACCTGCAGTGTTTGTCATTATACCCTGATGAAGACAGCGTGTCTGTATAAACTAGTGACCTGCAGTGTTTGTCATTATACCCTGATGAAGACAGCCTGTCTGTATAAACTAGTGACCTGCAGTGTTTGTCATTATACCCTGATGAAGACAGCTTGTCTGTATAAACTAGTGACCTGCAGTGTTTGTCATTATACCCTGATGAAGACAGCTTGTCTGTATAAACTAGTGACCTGCAGTGTTTGTCATTATACCCTGATGAAGACAGCTTGTCTGTATAAACTAGTGACCTGCAGTGTTTGTCATTATACCCTGATGAAGACAGCTTGTCTGTATAAACTAGTGACCCACAGTGTTTGTCATTATACCCTGATGAAGACAGCTTGTCTGTATAAACTAGTGACCTGCAGTGTTTGTCATTATACCCTGATGAAGACAGCTTGTCTGTTGAAACGTTGGTTATTAGGTTATTTCATCTGAGCTCCTAGAGTGTGCGGCTCTCCTTTTCTATTTCATATGTGTCTGGTCTAACTGGACTATGACCGGCGTTGGCTGCACAGTCATATTTTATTCATCCATCTCCTTATTTATTTATTATTCTCTAGAATGTGAAGTGTCTCAGAAGCTGGCCCAGGCTGGGAGTGATGTCACATGGGGAAGCACACGTGATCCAGCAGGCCTTGCAGCTCTGCTCGAATGCAGATGTCAGGTCCTGGCTGGCACAGCCCTGATGCATTGTGGGTGACAGAATAACAGGGTCACCCAAGGTTAGCTGATAGACTGGAGCACAATGAAGTGCACCACACTAGATGAGGCCTGCTCTTGTGGTGCAGTAACATTATAGGGGCAAATTGCAGTTACTATATCCAATTCTGGACTTATAAATACATTATATGTACCCATTGGTTCTTGAAGAATATCTTATAAATGCCTCATGAGCTTAGTTCAATGACCCATCAGAAACAAAAATATAAGCTTGTTTTAGTCCAATGTTTGTAAACAAAGTAAATGTAAACAAACACTGTATGGCCTCAAAACATGTTTAAAACTATCATTTTTATGTCATGGAGGGTCAGTCCTCACATTCATAGCTCTGCCCCATCCCTCAGCTTTTTAACAGAACAGTGGCAGGGAGTACGCTTTGTTATTGTTTCAACTGCTGATTGCTGCTTTAAACAATCAGGTTTAACAACATATCACTGAAGACACAATGAAATGTCTCCCAGGTTAAACCCACTAAAATGTCTCTCAGGTTGAACCCATTGAAATGTCTCAGGTTGAACCCCCTGTAATGTCTCTCAGGTTAAACCCTCTGAGATGTCTCTCAGGTGCACACACTGAAATATCTCTCAGGTACATACACTAAAATGTCTTCAGGTACACACACTGACATGTCTCTCAGGTACACACACTTAAATGTCTCTCAGGTAGAACCCACTGAAATGTCTCTTAGGTAGAACCCACTGAAATGTCTCTCAGGTACACACACTGAAATGTCTCTCAGGTAGAACCCACTGACATGTCTCTCAGGTTGAACCCACTGAAATGTCTCTCAGGTTGAACCCACTGAAATGTCTCTTAGGTAGAACCCACAGAAATGTCTCTCAGGTACACACACTGACATGTTTCTCAGGTTGAACCCGTTGAAATGTATCTTATGTTGAACCCACTGAAATGGCTCTCAGTGTCAAGTTCGCTATCTTCAAATTCCCTGTCGTAAATTAACCAAGGCGCAGCGTGCCGGTAATTCCACATTCTTTTATTGAAGTGAAACTGAACAAAACAAAAACCAGGTAAACAGAATCGACAGTGACGCAACTGAGGCACACACAAAACACACACAGAAAATAATAATTACCCACAAATACAGGTGGGGAAAAGGCTGCCTAAGTATGATTCCCAATCAGAGACAACGATAGACAGCTGCCTCTGATTAGGAATCATACTCGGCCAAACACAAAGAAATACATGACATAGAATGCCCACCCCACACCACACCCTGACCTAACCAAAATAGAGGAAATAAAACGTCTCTCTCAGGTCAGGGTGTGACACTCAGCTTGATCACACTGAAATAGCCTTGAGATTTAACTAGTGCTGAATGATTAGCATACATTTCAGTATATTATTCGCTTTAATAAAACTAATTGACTGACGTGGGTTCAATTATTCGAATTCCATTTAATGTTTTTTTGTGTGAGCTCAAAGCGCTGTTGTAGGACTTTGTAGTTTTCAAAAGGCAAATATTCAACATAGTTTACAGCAGAAAACGTGGTAATTAACTACAATGACCATAATACGGTGTGTGTTCTTGAAAGACAGACCGAGGAAGGGACAGCAGAGCGCCACATGAGGGAGGGACAGAGACAGAAGCAGTTGCTTGTGAGGTAGACAGTAATACATCTAATTGATTGATAGTTGGCATTAAACAGTCTTGAAAGTATGCCTTATCTACTTTGAAGATGACTACAGTAGTGATTTTGTCAGACAGCAAAGCCAGCTAGCTAGCCTAATTAAGATGACTCATTGGGGAGCACAGAGATAATGGTGGCTGCTACTGCCTGAGCAATAGTGTGATAAAGTAATGGGATAAAGGATGGTTTGTTAATAAGTGATAAGCAGTAATGTTCAGTCACTACCATCATGGGGCTTTTATTCATTGTTTTATTCTGTGTTGATACATCATTCAACCCACATAATGCGTCAAGTATTATGTGAAGAAGAAAAAGAGGGGGAAAAATCAAAACCGAAATCGAACACGTTGGCAATTTTTTTTTTTAAACCAAATCGAAACCGAACCGACCTCAAAAAGCACTAATCGATCAGCGCTAGGTTTAACATGTACACACACTGAGACGCAGGTTTCTGCATGGCTCTCGATCAGCGCGAGGTTTAACATGTACACACACTGAGACGCAGGTTTCTGCATGGCTCTTGTCCCTGTGATGAATGGCTCAGCCTCATTCCTTGAGCCCTGCTAATCACTTGAGCCCGGGGTTTAATTAAACAAACGTTGGTATCAATCGATTAACTAAAACCAATTAGGTACAAAATAGTTGGGCTCAGCCCACTCTTGGCAGGAAGTAATATAATAATTTAAAACTTTTGATTGGAGGGAAGTCATCTTTTAGATGAGCCGTTGGTAGCCTAAAGCAGACCAGGTTTAATTATGTCTATTATTACACTGGCCTCTATTCTTCACACAGCTCATTCTCCAACATGGGAAGTTCTGAGTGTGGCCCTGTTTCACTGATACTGCTAGAGCCCTACAGGGTTCTCTGTCTGACAGGCTTTTTCTGGACCAGGATACTATTCCTAAAGTGACTTATAGTACTGATTTTACTATAGCCTATGACCAGCTTTACAGAGGCCTCTCACGCCACTCTTTTTTTTCCTCACACATTGACTCGGTACCGATACCCCTGTATATAGCCTCGTTATTGTTCTTTTCTTTGTGTTACTTTTTTCTTACTTTAGTTTGTAAAAAAAAAAAAATGCAAATATTTTCTTACTTTAAAAAACAATCTGCATTGTTGGTTAAGGGCTTGTAAGTAAGCATTTCACTGTAAGGTCTACACTTGTATTCGTGGCGCATGTGACAAATACAATTTTATTTGAAACACTGAAATACTCTTTGATTAAACACAAAGGAAGAGCTCATATTGTTGGAGTCCCGGTCAAGCACAAAGTTTCAGGCCACCAGAGGACATTTTTAGTCAATGCCATCAGTCTCTGTGTTTTCTATGTGACACCTACTTTGTGGAGTGACAGTGAGACAGATGCTGGCCATGAGTATTCCAGAATCCCTGGCTGTGTAGTTTGTATGATGGATGTTCCATATTGGTATTTCTGGGATATGCGGTTTGTATGATGAATGTTCACCAGGGGTATTTCTGGGGTGTGTAAGTCAACGTGAGACTGGGGATAATATACATAACGTATGTGTTCTGTTCCCTCTCACCCCGCTGGAATAGGAGCTTAATCTGCCTGATAGCCTGTGAATATTTCATGGGCGTTCTATCTTCAATCATCGCTCCAATATGGATGGTAATGTCACCGTCAATTTCAGTGCACTAAGACCCTTATCGAGGGATCCTCTTAGAAAGCCCTAAAAATGTTCGTCTGGCATCCCCCCTGTTAGGGATTTACAGATGGTATCTTCCATGATGAATGTCTTAGCCTACATAATTTCTGGATCCCTTCTCTGCAATTTCAGCCTCCCACTGGCCCATCTACCTCTGTCCCTCCCTCCTTTATCCCCCCCTCCCTTCCCTATCTCTCTGTGAACATATCCTCTTTCAATATCCATCTCTTTTTCTGCTTTCTTCCTCTTATCACTGTCTTTTCTGTCTGATGATATGGGATATTGGATGTTTTGAGGTCATGTGGTAGTTCTCCAGTAATTGAAGTGTGCGGTGCCCGTTGGCTCTGTTACTGTTGTGAGCTGGGAGTTGATTGTTGTAGAGGCTGAGTTGGTTACATGGAAAGGGGAAAGTGGGAGACCTAGTCAGTTGTACAACTGAATGCCTTCAACTGAAATGTGTCTTCCGCATTTAACCCAACCCCTCTGGATCAGAGAGGTGCTGGGGGCTGCCTTAATCGACGTCCATGTCTGGCTATACTGCGCCTGTCCATAAGAAATGAGCTCTAGATGTTGACAGCAGCACAGCTACGCTCCACATACAGCTGCTCCCCACCCCATTTCATTTAATCTCTCAGTCTCTATCTGTGTTCATAAAAGCATGGGGGGAGCTGGGTGCAGTAGAAAGCTTCTTGTGGGGTGGACTGGCTCGGTCGGCTTGGCCAATGCCTGAGGTTACCGCTCATTAATAAAACATGATTTACAGTGAACGTCTGCACCTGCTGCCATCTTGCCATCCCTAATCTGTATGTCCTAACTGCACCGCAGATGGATGAGAGCTGGGCGTTACTGTGGCAACCTTCTCTAATTGGCATGGCATGACTGACACCTGCTGTCATGGCTGATGGCTTTCCTGACAGGCAGTGAGCTGGACAGCCCAGGCTGGGGTCCTCAGTGGATAATCAGTAGTGTTGGAGATGAAGAGGCGAAGTGAGAGGTTTTTCTCCGGCCAAAATCTGTTCATGAAAATAAGGCCACGAGTGAGGAATTTTTGTATGGAGGTCAATGAGAGAGTGTAACTGCTAATTTGCTACATGAGACTAATTTGATTGAACAGAAGTTTCATAATGGTTAGGTTGTTACAAATGCACTGATATAAGTGGACGTACATGGCTTTTCGGCAACTTACCCGAAAACTGCTTAATATCAGAGTGGTGCTTGTTGTCAAAGGGATAGATAGAGGACTCATGGTTATAATTCATTTTATCATGAACATTGCCATGTTGTCACAGATGCTGTGATGGCACAGATACAAAGATGAGTCCTCTATCTATCTTTATCTGCCCTCTCATTGGCTAGAATGGTCCCACATGGTCTCGCCTCCTCCCCTTGCCTTCCTTCTTTGAGGACATGTTTTTCCATTGTTAGAGCTGTCACTTGAATATATTGTCAATATAATAGACAGTCTTTGGTAGTGTGATGTTGAAAGTGGCTGGCCATTGCTCAGAATAAACTGATACCACAGTATTGAAGCCAACTAAGCTTCCTGAGACTACTACTACCATTTCTTTTCAATGGTATATTCCACAACCAAATATCATGCCTGATTGCTATGGGACAGCCATACCACAGTTCCTGAGCAAGACATGACAGTGACATTGAGGGTTACTATGGATTTCTATGGCTTTCAAACCATGTGCTGCATTTCATTAGCCACCACCATACTCTAAGTAAAAACCTCTTTTCACTTCCACATTGTGTATTTTTTCAGCCATCCATCTCTTAGCCTAAATGCCTTTATTATGTTGTAGCTGACATGTTATGACATTGGTTCTGGAATATGTGCATTGTAATGGATCTCGGTAGCTCTCTTTATAAACCCTACAACATATCTCTCCACATGAATATCTTGTAAGCCCCCATTACCTTCCAGTAGCTGTCGATCTGTCCCAAATGACACCCTATTTCCTTTTATAGTGCACTACCTTTGGTCAAAAGCCGTGCACTATATAGGGAATAGGGTACCATTTGGGACACAACCTGTGTCTGTGTGTATGTGTAGCTGCTTAGACTGGGTGTAGACCTGCTCCTCTCTGACCAACACCAGCACCATACATCACTGTCAGACAGAGAGAATGCATTATGGATCAGGGTCTGATGCCTCCTACAGATCTGTCACACTCTCTTATCCTTTCTCTCACTCGCTACCTCTCTCCTTTTTTTCATCAAAGAAGTGTAGCCCTTCTCCTCTTGTTTTCCTCTCTCTCTCTCTCTCTCTCTCTCTCGCTCTTCATTCTCACTCTTTCTATTACTCTCTCTACAGTATGTCTGACTGCCTATGCCTCTCTTCCTCTCTGCTTCTCTCCTGCTCTCTTGCTTCCCTGGCCTAACAAGGTTTCCGTGGAGAAGGTGACAGACAACAGTGTTACAAATGAAAGGATCTCTCAGTTAGAGGAGAAGAAGAAAGAAAAGGAGAGATATGTGTTTCTTGCTTTCCATGTCATGTGTCCAAGCCAAGGCGCGGATTCTCTAAAAATATTACATATTTTCTTCTATTGTATATGTATTGGAAATTCATGTTTGGTGCTTTTCTTTTCCAATACATTTCTGGACAACAATTACATAATCTGTTAATGACTGCAGTAATCCAGTCTGCTTCATGCATTACCACTGGACCATTGCTGATGATGTCAGCAGAGAGGAAGTTGCTCATGAATGCTCGGTTTTCCTCTTGTTTTCGTCAAGTAACACAGCCACCTTGGCTTTCATGTTCCCTCGCTTTCTCTTGTATGGGCGGTTGTGGAAAATCCACAGTCCCCGAGGGGATGGCTCAAACATTCCCCTTAGCCCTGTTTCTGGGCTACCAGCACCAAACACAGTCACTTCTGATTGGTTCCACACAATGCCCTGGTCCCGATGCCCAGGAAATGACACCACTCTTTCTCTTCATTTCTCCCTCTCGCTCGCTCTCTCTTTCTCTCTCTGTTTCTTACCTTTCTCTCTTTCTCTCTCTGTTTCTTACCTTTCTCTCTCTGTTTTTTACCTTTCTCTCTTTCTCTCTGTTTCTTACCTTTCTCTCTTTCTCTCTGTTTCTTACCTTTCTCTCTTTCTCTCTCTGTTTCTTGCCTTTCTCTCTGTTTCTTACCTTTCTCTCTCTGTTTCTTACCTTTCTCTCTCTGTTTCTCACCTTTCTCTCTGTTTCTCACCTTTCTCTCTTTCTCTCTGTTTCCTACCTTTCTCTCTTTCTCTCTCTGTTTCTTACCTTTCTCTCTTTCTCTCTCTGTTTCTTATCTTTCTCTCTTTCTCTCTCTGTTTCTTACCTTTCTCTCTGTTTCTTACCTTTCTCTCTTTCTCTCTGTTTCCTACCTTTCTCTCTTTCTCTCTCTGTTTCTTACCTTTCTCTCTTTCTCTCTCTGTTTCTTACCTTTCTCTCTGTTTCTCACCTTTCTCTGTTTCTCTCTGTTTCCTACCTTTCTCTCTTTCTCTCTCTGTTTCTTACCTTTCTCTCTCTGTTTCTTACCTTTCTCTCTCTGTTTCTCACCTTTCTCTCTGTTTCTCACCTTTCTCTCTTTCTCTCTGTTTCCTACCTTTCTCTCTTTCTCTCTCTGTTTCTTACCTTTCTCTCTCTGTTTCTCACCTTTCTCTCTTTCTCTCTGTTTCCTACCTTTCTCTCTTCCTCTCTCTGTTTCCTACCTTTCTCTCTTTCTCTCTCTGTTTTTTACCTTTCTCTTTCTCTCTCTGTTTCTTACCTTTCTCTCTGTTTCTTACCTTTCTCTCTGTTTCCTACCTTTCTCTCTTTCTCTCTGTTTCCTACCTTTCTCTCTTTCTCTCTCTGTTTTTTACCTTTCTCTTTCTCTCTCTGTTTCTCACCTTTCTCTCTTTCTCTCTGTTTCGTACCTTTCTCTCTTTCTCTCTCTGTTTCTTGCCTTTCTCTCTTTCTCTCTCAGTTTCCTACCTTTCTCTCTGTTTCTTGCCTTTCTCTCTTTCTCTCTCAGTTTCCTACCTTTCTCTCTGTTTCTTACCTTTCTCTCTCTGTTTCTTACCTTTCTCTCTGTTTCTCACCTTTCTCTCGTTCTCTCTGTTTCCTACCTTTCTCTCTTCCTCTCTCTGTTTCTTACGTTTCCCTATTTTTCTCTGTTTCTTACCTCTCTTCCTCTTTCTCTCTCTGTTTCTTATCTTTCTCTCTTTCTCTCTCTGTTTCTTACCTTTCTCTCTGTTTCTTACCTTTCTCTCTTTCTCTCTATGTTTCTCACCTTTCTCTCTTTCTCTCTGTTTCCTACCTTTCTCTCTTTCTCTCTCTGTTTCTTACCTTTCTCTCTCTGTTTCTTACCTTTCTCTCTTTCTCTCTATGTTTCTTACCTTTCTCTCTTCCTCTCTCTGTTTCTTACCTTTCTCTCTGTTTCTTACCTTTCTCTCTGTTTCTTACCTTTCTCTCTCTGTTTCTTACCTTTCCCTCTTTCTCTCTCTGATTCTTACCTCTATTCCTCGCTCTCACTTTTCCCCACCTCTTTCTCAGCTCTTTCTCTCTCTCAATTTCAAATAAATGTAAAGGGCTTTATTGGTATGGGAAACATATGTTTACTTTGCCAAAGCAAGTGAAATAGGCAAGAAACAAAAGGGAAATAAACAAGGGAAATAAACAATTAAAATTAAGACTAAACGTTTCACTCACAAAACTTTAAAAACATATATAGACATTTCAAATGTTATATTATTGGCAATGTTGTAACAATGTGCAAATAGTTGAAGTATAAATAAATAAACAGATCAAAATTGATTGCATTTACAATGGTGTTTGTTCTCCACTGGTTGCCCTTTTCTTGTGTCAACAGGTCACAAATCCTGCTGCTGTGATGGCACACTGTGATATTTCACCTAATATATATGGGAGTTTATCAAGATTGGGTTTGTTTTCAAATTATTTATGGGTCTGTGTAATCTGAGGGAAATATGTGACCGACCGGCTCAAATTGGTTTTATGTAGCAAAATTTGAAATTGTAAACTCACTTTTGAGAAAAGGGCCATTGAATGTTTTGATACCTACTGGAGAGCTCTCCTTTGTCTACACCCATTCAGCATTGTTCACACCCTCTTAAATCTTATGGATAGGTGGGACGGTAGTGTCCCACCTGGCCAACATCCGGTGAAATGGCAGAGCGCCAAATTCAAATTAAATTACTGTAAATATTAAACTTTCATGAAATCACAAGTGCAAAACCTCAAAATAAAGCTTAACTTGTTGTTAATCCAGCCAAGGTGTCAGATTCCAAAAAGGCTTTACGGCGAAAGCAAACCATGCGATTATCTGAGGACAGCGCCCAGCACACAAATGCATAACAATTAATTTTCAACCAGGGAGTTGTGACACGAAAGTCAGAAATAGCGATATAATACATGCCTTACCTTTGATGATCTTCTTCTGTTGGCACTTCAAAGTGTCCTAGTTACATTACAAATGGTCCTTTTGTTCGATAAAGTCCTTTTTTATATCCATGAAACTCAGTTTAACTGACGCGCTTCAGTCAATAATCCACTCGGTTTCCCTCCTTCAAAATGCATACAAAATGAATCCCAAACGTTACCAATAAACTTATCCAAACAAGTCAATCAACGTTTATAATCAATCCTTAGGTACCCTAATACGCAAATAAACAATACAATTTAAGAAGGAGAATCGTTATTGTCTTTACCGGAGATAAACAAAAAGAACGCGCTGTCTCGGCCATACGCTTGGAAACACTACAGCTAAAATGGGAGCCACTTAGAAAAACTACAACTTCTCCCTAATTTAAAAGAAAACAGCCTGAAACTCTTTCTAAAGACTGTTGACATCTAGTGGAAGCCCTAGGATCTGCAATCGGGGACGATTTCGCCCTATTATAAAAGTGCCAGGCATTGAAATCAGTGGTATGCTGAATTTTTTCTTGTTGTTGATGGTTTGTCCTCGGGGTTTCGCCTGCCATTTCAGTTCTGTTATACTCACAGACATTATTTTAACGGTTTTAGAAACTTTAGAGTGTTTTCTATCCACATCTACCAATTATATGCATATCCTACCTTCTGGGCCTGAGTAGCAGGCAGTTTACCTTGGGCATGCTTTTCATCCGGATGTCAAAATACCGCCCCCTATCCCAAAGAAGTTAAGCCAGCCCCACCCATCTCTTTAAGGATTCACATATGAGGTTATGTGCTAAACAGTGAGTAGTGTAGTAAAGATTAAGACTAAAAGTGGTAGAAGTAGTAGGGAAAAGTAGTAAGGAAAAATTCCAGGTAAGTTTGTCGAGCTGTGTCCAGTCCAGGTGGTGCTTATACAGACAGACCATCTATGAGAGGAAGGATGTCAGCGTTGCACAGCAGCTGAAACCTGGTCCTGACTGAGTCCAAACACTCCTTGGTGACAACAACACCAGGCTCCAGAGCATCAAAGCTGTAAAACAGGAAATAACAACAACAAAAATTGAAGACATTACAACCTTGCACAACATCAATTCACCTCCGAAGTTTAGATAAGGAGAATAACCTCATACAATGCAATTAGAATGATATTCGTTTGAAGTGCTGGTACTGCTTGATCTGTGGCAGCAGCCTGAAGTACGGAGTCTGGAGTTGTTGCCAGCCATAGCTTTCCACCAGCACCGTACCATCCTCTAGTCCACCAAAGTGTTTGTGTCCTGTGTGGCGTCCTTGTAATACTATTGCATTATGCTCGCTGCAAGTCCTCATGCTTCAGGTGTAACCTGTGCTTGCTTGGGCTAGCTCTCTTTTTGATGGGAGGCATTAGACCATTCTCCTTGTATGACTGGTGGAGGAGAGTCAGGCGTGTTCTACTGATGCTGAAAGACAAATTCCAGATACAAAATTTTAGCATTATTATACAATAGATGTGAAATGGCATTCTGAGATAACATCACTACACACAGTTCATACACAGAATTTTTTTATTTATTTTATTTGATTTATTTCACCTTTATTTAACCAGGTAGGCAAGTTGAGAACAAGTTCTCATTTACAATTGCGACCTGGCCAAGATAAAGCAAAGCAGTTCGACAACATACAAAAACACAGAGTTACACATGGAGTAAAACAACATACAATCAATGATGCAGTAGAAAAAAATAAGACTATATACAATGTGAGCAAATGATGTAAAATAAGGGAGGTAAAGGCAAAAAATGCCATGGTGGCAAAGTAAATAAAGTATGGCAAGAAAAACACTGGAATGGTAGATTTGTAGTTTGAAGAAAGTTCAAAGTTAAAATATAAATAATATGGTGCAAAGGAGCAAAATAAATAAAATAAATAAATACAGTAGGGGAAGAGGTAGTAGTTTGGGCTAAATTAAAGATGGGCTATGTACAGGTGCAGAGATCTGTGAGCTGCTCTGACAGCTGGTGCTTAAAGCTAGTGAGGGAGATAAGTGTTTCCAGTTTCAGAGATTTTTGTAGTTCGTTCCAGTCATTGGCAGCTGAGAACTGGAAGGAGAGACGACCAAAGGAGGAGTTGGCTTTAGGGGTGACCAGAGAGATATACCTGCTGGAGCGCGTGCTACAGGTGGGTGCTGCTATGGTGACCAGTGAGCGGAGATAAGGGGGGACTTTACCTAGCAGGGTCTTGTAGATGACCTGGAGCCAATGTGGTTGGCGACGATTATGAAGCGAAGGCCAGCCAACGAGAGCATACAGGTCGCAGTGGTGGGTAGTATACGGGGCTTTGGTGACAAAACGGATGGCACTGTGATAGACTGCATCCAGCTTGTTGAGTAGGGTATTGGAGGCTATTTTGTAAATGACGTCGCCGAAGTCGAGGATTGGTAGGATGGTCAGTTTTACGAGGGTATGTTTGGCAGCATGAGTGAAGGATGCTTTGTTGCGAAATAGGAAGCCAATTCTAGATTTCACTTTGGATTGGAGATGATTGATGTGAGTCTGGAAGGAGAGTTTACAGTCTAACCAGACACCTAGGTATTTGTAATCATCTAACTTCAGCTAATGTTAGCTAGCTAACAGCAAGCTTTAACTTGGTATTTTGTTTAGACATGTAGCAAGCTAGCTAGCCAGCTAAACAATGAACTATAATCCCAATTCATAGAGTACTAACAATACAAACCGATTTTCATAGCTAGCTAAAGTTAACCAAATAAGTTCAATGTTAACTAGTTAGCTAGCTAACATTAGGCTTTAACTAGCAATGCAAAATGGCATTTTTTAAAGAAGTAACCCGGCAACTGGACCTTTTTTGGAAAACCATTATTTTTGTCTTGCTGAGATTAACTGTCAGGGCCTAAGTCTGACAGAATCTGTGCAGAAGATGTAGGTGCTGCTGGAGGCCTTACTTGGTTGTGGACAGAAGCACCAGATCATCTGCAAACAGTATACATTTGACTTCAGAGTTTATCAGGGTGAGGTTGGTGCTGCAGACTAGTGCCCACGCCAATTCATTGATATATATGTTGAAGAGGGTGGGCCTCAAGCTGCATCCCTGTCGCACCCCTCGTCCCTGACAAATAAATCAGTGTTTTTTTGCCAATTTTAACCGCACACTTTTTGTTGGTATACATTTTATAATGTTGTGTGTTTTCCCCCCAACAACACTTTCTATCGATTTATATAGCAGACCCTCAATGCAAATTGAGTCAAAAGCTTTTTTGAAACCAACACTTTGCTTTAGTTTTGTTTGGTTTGTTTTTTAATAAGTATGCAGGGTGAATACGGGATCTGTCAGACGGTAATTTGGTAAAAAGCCAATTTGACATTTGGTCAGGACATTGTTTTCACTGAGGAAATGTAGGAGTCTGCTGTTATTGATAAGGCAGAAGATGTTCCGCATATTGTTGACGCATATCCCACAGTAGTTATTGGGGTCGAATTTGTCTCCACTTTTGTGGATTGGGGTGGTCAGACCTTGGTTCCAAATATTGGGTGGGATGCCAGAGCTGAGGCTGATGTATAGCCAATTGGAATTTATGGTCTGTATATTTTATATTTTCATTTAGGATGCCTTAACACCACAGGCCTTTTTGGGTTGAAGGGTTTTTATGTTGTCCTATATTTCATTCAATGTAATTGGAGAATCCAGTGGGTTCTGGTAGTCTTTAATAGCTGTCTCTAAGATTTGTAATTGATCGTGTCATATATGTTTTTGCTGTTTGGACTTTGTTATAGGACCAAAAAGATTGTAGAAGTGGTTTATCCATACATCTCCAATTTGTATCGATAGCTCTTCGAGTTGTTGTTTGTTTAGTGTGTATCAATTTTCCCAGAAGTGGTTAGTCTATGGATTCTTCAATTACATCAAGCTGATTACTGACGTGCTGTTCTTTCTTTTTTCTTGGTGTATTTCTGTACTGTTTTAGTGTTTCACCAGTACTTTATTGCTTTCTCACTCGCTCTCTTCTTTTCTTGGCTGATCTTTTCTCTACTCCTTCATTACCCTTCTCTCTGCTCCATGCTGGTAAGAAAAAGCACAGCACATTAGCAGCCAGTCATTTGTTCTCAGCGTGTGTACAGTAATAGCGCTGTTTTCCAAGGCCAGCTGTAGAGCATAAATAGGCTGCTAGAATCTCTCCCGTGTCGTTTAATGTACAGAGAAAAAAGCTTTTATCTTGGATTTGGCCCTAGCGCTCCCTACATCAAATGAATGTGGTGGATGTTGTATAAGCCGGAGTCTCGGTAAAGGTAACAGGGTTCTAGATAAAGAAACATAAGATGTTTTTCCAGGTACCATTCCATGCGTCTTTTTTTCTAAAGTGCGGTGGATTGAAATGCTAATCGATAGTAGATACTAGTATGTATAGTATGTCCACTGCAGCCAAGGCAAGAGAGAGAGAACAGACAGAAGAAGAGTTCTAGTGGCTCATCTCTCTTCCTTCCCGTCTTCTCTCTAGGGTCGTTCTACCTCAAATGCACAAGAAAAAGGATTTCGAGACCCACCATAAGATTTTTCTGAAATTGTTTCTGCAGTTAATAACAGATATGATTAGCATTGTATACTCCAGACCCAGGCCGGGGCAGTCGCTAGGCCAGACAGGTCGAGCAGGTTTCTGAGCAAGGCTGAGGTCATAGAAAATATGCCAGAGTTTATGCAGCTTTTCAAATTAAGTAGCAGTGCCAATAAAAGAGGAAGTGAGGGGGAAAGGAGAGAGAGAGAAAGACAGCGAGAGAGGGGCGGGAGATTCTGGAGAGCAGGAGTGGGCAGAGAGTCGTTCCATGTCATTTCACCAAGCCATGACACCCACCATCTCAGATTGTTTTGAAATCGTTTCTGTAATTAAAAACAAGTAAGATTGACATTCCTGTAACATAATTTTGTTAAAATGTAATTTGATCTCTGAGAAATGAAGCTAATTGATTGCACCCAAATTGGCCATTTTAATTCATAGGATTCAGATCCCATATTCAATAAATAATATACCCAACATCTGATTTTGACCAAACTTCTTTCTAGGACTAACTGAATTGCTTTCATGGAGGACTGGCTTGAATTGTGAGGGTGAACAAACAATTTATTTTTACCATGAGCCAAATGTATTGGTTTTCTACACAAAGTTTTAAAGGAAATGTTGTGGTCTATTTAATAAACGCAAGAGACCAGCAAAATTGATATAATAGTGTGGCGGTGCAGCGGGAACAGCAGTATTTAGTGGTCAAAACATGGTGCTTTCACACTACATTGTGGTAAATAATGCAAGTGACTTCAATTACTAATTTCTCTGAACAGGGGAAGAAAACATCACTAGATTCATATGAATGCATTACATAGTATGGAGAAGCAATACTCCAAGCCGCAGCTTCATACTACTTGTCAAACACAGAGAACTGATACTATATACTTGTTGTTGGAGTTGAATTGGCATGGGGTGTGGGGGGGGTCCATGGATGGCTTTTGACCGCTCCTCATATCTTACTCATTGGTAAGAAGAAGTTTGGTTTAAATCAGATATGGCATTTTTCCTATTTTGTTGCCTTACAACCTGGAATTAAAATTGATTTTTGGGGGGTTTGTATCATTTGATTTACACAACATGCCTACCACTTTGAAGATGCAAAATAGGTTTTATTGTGAAACAAACAAGAAATAAGTAAAAAAACAGAAAACTTGAGCATCCATAAATATTCACCCCCCCCCCCCCAAAAAAAGTCAATACTTTGTAGAGCCACCTTTTGCAGCAATTACAGCTGCAAGTCTCTTGGGGTATGTCTCTATAAGCTTGGCACATCTAGCCACTGGGATTTTTGCCCATTCTTCAAGGCAAAACTGCTCCAGCTCCTTCAAGTTGGATGGGTTCCACTGGTGTACAGCAATCTTTAAGTCATACCTCAGATTCTCAATTGGATTGAGGTGTGGGCTTTGACTAGGCCATTCCAAACCATATAAATGTTTCCCCTTAAACCACTCGAGTATTGCTTTAGCAGTATGCTTAGGGTCATTGTCCTGCTGGAAGGTGAACCTCTGTCCCAGTCTCAAATATCTGGAAGACTGAAACAGGTTTCTTCTCAAAAATGTCCCTGTCTTTAGTGCCACCAATCATTCCTTCAATTCTGACCAGTTTCCCAGTCCCTGCCGATGAAAAACATCCCCACAGCATGATGCTGCCACCACCATGCTTCACTGTGGGGATGGTGTCTCGGGGTGATGAGAGGTTTTGGGTTTGAGCTAAACATAGTGTTTTCCTTGATGGCCAAAAAGCAAAATTTTAGTCTCATCTGACCAGAGTACCTTCTTCAATATTTTTGGGGAGTCTCACACATGACTTTTGGTGAAGACCAAACGTGTTTGCTTATTTTTTTCTTTAAGCAATGGCTTTTTTCTGGCCACTCTTCCATAAAGCCTAGCTGTGTGGAGTGTACAGATACTCTGTGGACAGATACTCCAATCTCCGCTGTGGAGCATAGCAGCTCCTTCAGGGTTATCTTTGGTCTCTTTGTTGCCTCTCTGATTAATGCCCTCCGTGAGTTTTGGTGGGCAGCCCTCTTTTGGCAGGTTTGTTGTGGTGCCATATTCTTTCCATTTTTTTAATAATGGATTTAATGGTGTTCCGTGGGATGTTCAAAGTTTCAGATATTTTTTTATAACCCAACCCTGATCTGTACTTCTCCATAACTTTGTCCCTGACCTGTTTGGAGAACTCCTTGGTCTTCATGGGGCCGCTTGCTTGGTGGTGCCCCTTGCTTAGTGGTGTTGCAGACTCTGGGGCCTTTCAGACAGGTGTATATATACTGAGATCACGTGACAGATCATGTGACACTTAAATAAAGTCCACCTGTGTGCAATCTAACTAATTATGTGACTTCTGAAGGTAATTGGTTGCACTAGATCTTATTTAGGGGCTTCATGGCAAAGGGGGTGAATACATATGCACGCACCACTTTTCCATTTTTTATTTGTTCGAAATTTTTGAAACAAGTAATTATTTTCATTTCACTTCACCAATTTGGACTATTTTGTGTATGTCTATTACATGAAATCCAAATAAAAATCCATTTAAATTACAGGTTGTAATGCAACAAAATAGGAAAAACGCCAAGGGGATGAATACTTTTGCAAGGCACTGTAGGCAAGTCATTTTTTATTATTTTGTTTGAAGGCGTCCCCAAACCATAGCTCTAACCTTAACCACTCGGAATTAATGCTTGTTAACCTTTGAGTTGTTTCTGTTTGAACCCTGTATCCACCCGGAATTAATGCATCAAAAATAGATGTTTATCCACGAGTCAAAGGGTAGTGGGCTGGATTCGAACCCATGCCGTCTCTGGCAAATGTGTGCTGGGGTCAGTGGCTGGACCACACAGGCATTGAGGAAACCAATAATTTATTCTGCCTATTGCTTGCCTTCAAAATATTATAAAACAATTGATTTAAAACAACTTATTTCCCCTAACAAAAAATACATCTACCCCCAACAAATATGTACATTTATTATAATCCATATAATAATTCACAGAAGATGTCCTCTAGCCTGCACATAGCCTACATAAGGTACAATGTAGGTACGGTACTGCATTGTTTATAGAAACACCATTTCCAGCTGCCCCTGGCGGCGATTCTATTTTTTTTTTAAATGATATTCAAATCCTCCTGTGATGAAAGGGGTCAAATTAAGATCCGACATCTGTACAGCCTGGAGGACTGGAAGGGAGGGGGCTACAGTAGTGTAACATAAACACCTGCTCACTGACCTGCCACACACCTATATATTTCACTGAGGTAAATAGTACAGGAGCAGGCAGGGGGGATACTTATGAACAGTGTCCCTCTAAAATAACACATGGGGTATGCAGTGCGTGTATACAGTAACGACATGTTTGCCCTCTGATTTGATTCAATACTTGACTGTTTTAAGTCTTACATGATGTATATTCATAGCTATTGATTCACAGTTTGTATGTTGATTTGTGTGTTGGAGTCCAGACAGAGCTTCCCTATGGGGCTGAAGTCGCATCTAGTACTTTATCTATTTATCCAGCTTTTAGCCCCAGCAGGGCACCAAACATTCAGCCCCCCACCCACTCACCCTCCTCTCCCCCGACAGTCTCAGCATTGGAGCTAATAGACTTGGGATTTAGTGGCGTGGTTAAGGGATTTGTTTCTAGACATATTTCCACTCTGTTCATCTTTGATGTGAAAATTATGAAATGAGTTGGAAGCGTGAATATTAAATTCCTCTGCAGACAGACAGCTGGCTGCTGCTTAATTTCAGCACTTCATTCTCTCTTTCACATACATACTCCCTCTCTCTAGCTTTCATAGCACTATGCCCAAATACAGTTTGAGGTGAACTTGCAGAGAGAGAGAGAAAGGTGAACTTGCATTTTATCTAATAGATCTATGCATCTACTTAACGGTGAGGGGGGGACATATTTTCACCAATATCTCTGGTTTTGGACTCATGAATATGTGTGTGTTAGTGATAGTATAATCTGTTTGTGGTCTGACAGTGAGAATGGATACATCATTAGAATGAAAGTATAGTGAGGGTACAGTCTGTGTTATGTCTGGTAATCACAGTACAGAATGTGTCAATCAGCCTACCCTCCCCCTTTTCTCCCTTCTCACTGAACCTCCTCATACCTGTCCTGTGGAGGGGTCATAGGTCAAAAGGATACAAGTCAGGTGGTCAAAGACAGGGTCAGAGAGCAGGATTTAGGAGGTGTTAGGCTGTGAACTGAAGGCTAGCTGTGTACTTAGTGTCTCAGTCCCTCTCTCTCCATTGACCCATAGCTGGCTCAGTCTGGCCTGGCTGCCGCTGATGTTGAGGATCAGTGAGTGGTGTCCTTGAAATGAACCCCCCAATGGGGAAAGACGGGCCATATGAGAAATCCTAGTATGTTACAGACAAACGGACAGACAGACCTAATACTCTCACTGTCCCATAAAACACATATCCAGATATTGACGTAAGCCATTGTGATATGTGAAAGAGCTAGTTGGCTAGCTCAGATATAATCTGCTACATACATTCTTACACACTACAGCTTTATATTGCAAGATGAGCATGTTGGAGCTTTGTTGACACAGTACAAAATATCTGCTCTGTTGCTGTGATGTTGGCCCAACTGACAGACCTATAGGAATTTGGCCAGAGGTTTCAGACAGCGACTCATCTTCGGTTCCCTTATCCATTTCAACCGCAAACCAGAACAGAGAAAGTGTGTGTGTGTGTCCAGAATTAGGTAATATCTCACTCTTCTACATTACTCCTCCCCCACCGAAGCTCTTTCACCTGTCTGTTGAGACTGAGTGTATCGATCCTCTACTAAACACTCAAGATGTTAAGCGGTGTTAAATATCCACTGTGTGTGTGTGTCTGTCTGTGTGTGTGTGATTGTGTGTGTGTGCGTGCGTGCGTAAGCTTTTTACTTGACTGGCTTTTCAAAGATAGCTTGAAATGTGGCCTACCTGTTTTGTGCTCTTGTAGGAAGAAATAACTCCCCATTGCTGACCTACATGTTATCAGTGGTGGAAAAAGTACCCACTTTTCATACTTGAGTAAAAGTAAAGATACCTTCATAGAAAATAACTCACATAAAAGTGAAAGTCACCCATTAAAATACTACTTGATTAAAAGTCTAAAAGGTTTTGGTTTTAAATATACTTAAGTATCAAAAGTAAATGTAATTGCTAAAATATACTTAAGTATCAAAAGTAAAAGTATAAATAATTTCAAATTCCTTATATAAAGCAAACCAGATGGCAAAATATTATTTTATTTATTTATTTACAGATAGCCAGGGGCATACTCCAACACAGACATCATTTACAAACGAAGCATGTGTTTAGTGAGTCTGCCACATCAGAGGCAGTAGGGTGACCAGGGATGTTCTCTTGATAAGTGTGTGAATTAGGCCATTTTCCTGTCCTGCTAAGCATTCAAAATGTAATGAGTACTTTTGAGTGTCAGGAAAAATGTATGGAGTGAAAAGTACATACTTTTCTTTAGGAATGTAGTAAAGTAAAAGTTGTCAAAAATCTAAATAGTACAGTAAGGTACAGATAGCCAAAAAACGACTTAAGTAGTACTTTCAAGTATTTTTACTTAAGTACTTTACACTTTTACACTGTATGTTATGTATGGTACAAGGTGCTGTACGTCGTAATATAGGTTGTTATGGTTTACGACAGTGTGCTGCTTTACTTATGAATGGGTTGTCAGAATGGCACGTCATTCAATGTCAGAGTGACGAACAATGTGAAACCGTGCAGATGTGCGTTCTTCTACAGCTAAGCTAGATCTAACACTGTACTTATCGATAACTGGGATAATAAATCGCGAACTAGCAAAGAGTATCAACAAATGTACACACTAGCGGCTCTGCTCTCTGAACTGATCTGAAAAGCCCATTCACTCACCGGTGATTGAAAGACCGCTCGTGGGCTACCCCGCCAATAGAATTCTACTCCGTTGCGCTCTAGCTTTGCCTAGAGCAATCTTGCAAAGTTAGATTTGTTTTGGTTTGTTGCATTGAAAAGGGGCTTATATAATGATGATCAGATAACGGAAAAAACGTTAATCTATATAGGGCAAACTAATGGGGCGAACTCATTTCTTCTGCGCCGCAGTCCTGGAGGAAGTGCGCGGCCGGGTAGCCGACCACCACGATCACTGACTGTGTAGAACACAATGTGACTGTGTAGAACACAACAGGACACGGAGAGAGGGGGCGTCTGTGAGAGGGAGAACCAGAGGCATGCCTCAACAGGGCATTACTGAGCTTTTTATGTCTTTGTACGATTTCATATACTATACAGTACTAGTCAAAAGTTTGGACACACCTACTCATTCAAGGGTTTTTCTTTATTTTTACTATTTTCTATACTGTACAATAATACTGAAGACATCAAAACTATCAAATAACACATATGGAAACATGTAGTAACCAACAAAAATGTTAAACAAATATAAATATATTTAAGGTTCGTCAAAGTAGCCACCCTTTGCCTTGATGACAACTTTGCACAATTGGCATTCTCTCAAACAGCTTCATGAGCTAGTCACCTGGGATGCATTTCAATTAACAGGTAGGTGTGCCTTAAGTTCATTTGTGTAATTTCTTTCATTAATGCGTTTGAGCCAATCAGTTGTGTTGTGACAAGGTAGGGTTGATAAATAGAAGATAGCCCTATTTGGTAAAAAAACAAAGTCCATATTATGGCAAGAACAGCTCAAATAAGCAAAGAGAAACGACAGTCCATCATTACTTTAATACATGAAGGTTCCATCAGTGTGAGTGATGGCTCTGTCTGTTGCTGGGCCTGTTCTCCAACTGAGACAATTAAACATGCAGAGGAAAAGAGGGGAGGGAGGGCCGGCATTACAGGGGAGAGCCCGGATTGGCTGCCTGTCACCATGGAGACGAGCATTCTTAAATGTTTTGCTCTTTGTATTTGCTAGTTTGGAACAAGATGACAGCTTTCAAATGTGCACCGTTTCTATCTTTCTCTCTCTCTCTCGCTCTTTCTCTCTCTCTCTCCCTCTCTCTCTCTCTCTCTACCTATCTCATGTCTTGTAATCCTAGTTATGATCAATACAACAAAATCAACAGATAACTGAATCCAGGATGAAATATTGTGGCTATATGTTAATAATATAGATTATTATGATTATACTGCGCTAACCGCTAGCTGCAGCAGAGCCAAGGAGCCAGACAGTGATTAGTGATTGGGATTCTCCTTATGTAAATCTCATCTATGCTAATGAGCGCTGTGGTTTTTTAAATCTTGATTAATAATTAATTTCTGCTGATGATGAGCCTGTGTGCACAGCAGAAATGTCTGTGTAGATTACTACAGAATAGTGAAGAGTTGAGATCTTATCATGTTTTGAGAGGACCAATCGTTTCACCAAAGGTCTCAGACTAGGTTCCTGATTGGGCTGGGATGGGATAGGGGCCATGTAAAAAAAGATAGGGGGCATGACAGGTCAACACAGCAAGTGATTCCTGCAGCACTATTAAATGGATCCCCGGGAGGGTTTGAGCTAGAAACAAGTCAGAAGTCAATGCAACACAAGCACACCCTCATTATGTGTGGTGCAGTCCAGTTTATTACATGGTTTTGACTAAATGCTTGCTTGTAAAGAAACCCCTGTATGAAAACTCCTCAGAAATTGTCTTCCAATATTTCTCCATACAGTACATCAATGTGTGATCCTAGTGAGACGACACCTCTGTAGCTAGCTGCTGTCTCTGCCTCTCCATCTGTGCAGTATGTCTGTCTTGAGGCTCAGCTGTACAGCCTCATGGTAAATCTGATTTCATAACCAGAATAAACCACACATCAAATACATACCCTGTGTCAGTTTAGGCGGCTTGAGCTTTCTACACAGCTCATTCCTTGTTGTTCCTGAAAACAACATACACAGTGAGATTAGAAAGTAAGCTGTTTTTTCCCAACCATCTGTCCTTCTCTTTGTCCACTGACTCCAGGCTAATGCTACTGATCTGTTGTTGGTCCAGTGTGTGTAGACCCACTGCAGATCTATACAATGTACCCACTGTTACAGTGCTACTGGATCACTGAACTCAGAACAGTTTATGTCATTACATTTTTTATTGATTGGTTAACCTTATACATCATTACATATTGCTCTACAAAGATTATTCTCACTAAGTGGAGACTTTGGTTCCTAGAAAGAGCTGTGACATAACCAACAGCTGATAGCTGTGACACATACATTGTCTCTGTGTGTGTTGTTGCTCTGGTGGCTAGCTGGTAGTGAATGACAGGCCAGTATTAGACATCAGGGACCCAGAGAAGATGAAGTCTCAGTAGTAGTCACTTCCTTCCCTCAAACCCTGGAGCAGCAGGTAGAGCTGTGCTTATTGCAGCACACATTACAAACTACAACACAGCAAGCATTGAAAGTAACTGCTGCTCTTGCTCTTGCTGCTCCGTAGGAAAGTACCATGGTCTTGCAGTGGATGTGAGCTTCAACTGAAAGCCACATTCAAAGAGCGGGACTCGAACCCAGACGCTTATAAGAAAACCCGCTATACCGTCAGACGACCCATCAAACAGGCAAAGGACTAAGATTGAATCCTACTTCACCGGCTCCGATGCTTTTCGGATGTGGCAGGGCTTGCAAACTATTACGGACTACAAAGGGAAGCCCAGCAGCGAGCTGCCCAGTGACACAAGCCTACCAGACGAGCTAAACGACTTCTATGTGCACTTCGAGGCAAGCAACACTGAAGCATGCATGAGAGCACCAGCTGTTCCGGCCGACTGTGTGATAACGCTCGCCATAGCCAATGTGAGTAAGACCTTTAAACAGATCAACATTTACAAGGCTGCAGGGCCAGATTAATTACCAGGATGTGTACTCTGAGCATGTGCTGACCAACTGGCCAGTGTCTTCACTGACATTTTCTACCTTGACAAAAGGAACACCTATGTGAGAATGCTATTCATTGACTACAGCTCAGCGTTCAACACCGTAGTGCTCACAAAGCTCATCACTAAGCTAAGGACCCTGGGACTAAACACCTCCCTCTGCAACTGGATTCTGGACCTCCTGAAGGGCCGCCCCCAGGTGGTAAGGGTAGGCAACAACCCCTCTGCCACACTGATCCTCAACAAGGGGGCCCCACAGGGGTGCGTGCTTAGTCCATTCCTGTGCTCCCTTTTCACCCATGACTGTGTGGCCAAGCACGACTCCAACACAATCATTACGTTTTCTGATGACACAACGGTGGTAGGCCTGATCACAGACAACGATGAGACAGCCTATAGGGAGGAGGTCAGAGACCTGGCAAGATGGTGCCAGGACAACAACCTCTCCCTCAACATGATCAAGACAAAGGAGATGATCGTGGACTTCAAGAAAAGGAGGGCCGAGCACGCCCCCATTCTCATCGATGGAGGTGTAGTGGAGCAAGTTGAGAGCTTCAAGTCCCTTGGTATCCACATCACCAACAAACTACCGTGGTCCAAACACACCAAGACAGTCGTGAAGAGGGCATGACAATGCCTATTCCCCCTCAGGAGACTGAAAAGATTTGGCATGGGTCATCATATCTTCAAAAAGATCTACAGCTGCACCATCGAGAGCATCCTGACTGGTTGCATCACCACCTGGTGTGCCAACTGCTCGGCCTCCGACCGCAAGGACCTACAGAGGGTAGTGCGTACGGCCCAGTACATCACCGGGGCCAAGCTTCCTGCCATCCAGGACCTCTATACCAGGTGGTGTCAGAGGAAGGCCATAACAATTGCCAAAGACTCCAGCTACCCTAGTCATAGACTGTTCTCTCTGCTACCGCACGGCACGTGGTACCGGAGCGCCAAGTCTAGACTGCTATACAGCTAATCAAATGGCTACCTGGACTATTTGCATTCACCCACCCCCTTTTACCAGCATTTCACTACACTCGCAATAACATCTGCTAACCATGTGTATGTGACCAATAAAATGTGATTCGAATTGTTATTTTTTCACGCTGCTGCTGCTTGCTGTTTATTATCTATTCATATTCACTTTACCCCTACCTACATGTACATATTACATCAATTACCTTGACTAACCTGTACCCCCACACATTGACTCGGTACCGGTACCCCCTGTATCTAGCCTCGTTATTGTTATTTTATTGTTGCTCTTTCATTTTTTACTTTAGTTTATTCAATAAATATTTTTCTTAACTCTTATTGTTCTTAAAAACTGCATTGTTGGTTAAGGGCTTGTAAGTAAGCATTTCACGGTAAGGTCCTCACCTGTTGAATTCGGCGCATGTGACAAATTGATTTGGATTGTACGGCGGAGCGTGGTGACATGGGACGGTTGATCACCAGGTGGGCTGCAGCGTTCTGGAAAAGATGCAGGGGTTTGATGGCACAAGCAACAGCAAGTTGCAGTAGTCCAGACGGGAGATGACAAGTGCCTGGATTGGACCTGCGCCACTTCCTGTGTGAGGTAGGGTCATACTCTACAGATGTTGTAGAGCATGAACCTGCAGGAGCGAGTCACTGCTTTGATGCTTGCAGACAGGGTGTTACGCAACTGAATGTGCATTCAACCGAAATGTGTCTTCCACATTCAACCCAACCAATCTGAATCAGAGAGGTGCATAGGGCTGCCTTAATTGACATCGACATCATCAGCGAATGGTTGTTGTTGCTCAGAGGCAGATTTTTCCGCTTTACAGGCTCAGGGATTCAAACCAGCCCAACGCTCTTAACCACTAGACTACCTAGGGTTACACCAAGGTTCGTTGCATTCTGGACGGGGGAAACCGTGGAGTTGGCAACCATAATGGAGAAGATTTGGAGCAGGCAGGCCTTCCCCGGGAGGAAGAGATGCTCCGTCTTGTCGAGGTTGAGTTTGAGGTGGTAGGACGATATCCAAGCTGAGATATCTTCCGGGCATGCAGAGATTCGTGTCGCCACCTGAATGTCAGAAGGGGGAAGAGAAAAGTAGTTGAGTGTCATCCACATAGCAATGATAGGACAGACCATGTGAGGATATGTTGGAGCCGAGTGACTTGGTGTTTGGAGAGAAGAGGAGAGGGCCTAGAACCGAGCCCTGGGGGACACAAGTAGTGAGAGTACGTGGTGCAGATATAGATCCTCTCTACGTCACCTGGTAGGAGTGGTCTGCTAGGTAGGATGCCATCCAAGAGTGTACAGATCCTGAGACACCCAGCCCTGAGAGGGTGGAGAGGAGGATCTGATGGTTAACAGTGTTTAAGACAGTGGATAGATCAAGGAGGATGAGAACAGAGAAGAGAGTCAGCTTTGGCAGTGCGGAGAGCCTGACACAAACGAGAGCAGTCTCGGTTGAGTGGCCTGTCTTGAAGCCTGGCTGGTTAGGGTCGAGAAGATCGTTCTGAGAGAGATAGCGAGAGAGTTGGTGTTACGTACGCCTCTTAGAGAGGGAAAGCAACACCCTGCTACAACTCAACTCCCCATGGAGTAAAAGAGGTATGGGATTGTAGGTGCGAGTAAGGATGACAAAGGCAGAGAATTTACCGTTTACTGGGAATTTATTTATTCCTTCACACAGTAAATTTGGAGAAAAGGGCCTGAACGGAACCAAAGCAAAGAAAGTAAATGTCAAAGCCCCCTCCTACCTTACCTGCCTACCCACTACTTACCTAACCTTTTAGCACCACCTGGTGCGCTAACCAAAATACAGGGGGTGGTCCGCCCAGGTCTTACCTAGTGTGCATAGACAGTAAATACCACGGTTATGTATGCAGAGACGGCACACCCAAGTGTTTTGGAAATAAAAGAAAGAAGGGTTACCGGTCTGTAGTTTTTGACGAGTGTTGGTTTTATGACAAGGATATTGACTCTTGACATTTTGAAGTCAGAGGGGATGAGTTGATGAGAGAAGTGAGGAATGGGAGAAGGTCTCCAGAGATGGTCTGGAGAAGGGAGGAGGGGATGGGATCGAGCAGGCAGGCAGGTTGTCGGGCGGTGGCGTAGGGTAATCTGTGTGAGTGGGACCAGTGGACTCAATAGGCTGAATGAATGAGGAGCGGATGTAAACTGTGTTCATGCGATGTCAGTGAGGGGTTTACCTGTATCAGAATGTCACTCTGCGGCAGTAGAGACATACACTTCTAATCCACTTTCTCCCTGTGCTGTAAAGAAATTAGATTACTGTGAGGTGAGACCAATGGCTTCTCTCTCTCACGTCTGCCAATTCAATTACACTGCCATTGTCTCAGGTCACAGCGTTTAGCAGTGTCCCTCTCAAAGTAACACAGGGAAAGTAGATAAGGCTGGGCTCTCACATTTCTGTTTGAGTTTAATGTTTTGTTATGTGACAGGAGTAGGAGGAGGTGTATCTGTTTACTGTGTAGTGGCAGTAGACAGAAACTAAACTACTCTGTGTGGTGTACACAAATAGCTGGTGTGTAGGCCTATGTTAGCTAGGTGTTGTATTACATACAGGACAAGAGAAGTAATGTATGTTCAAAGGTGTGATGGACAAGAGAAGGACAAAGTACCAATGGAATGTACATTTCATAGAGGTTTGATCCTGTCGTCAGGGAACTGAGAATGTCTTCTATTGAGTTTAACCTGGATCAAATACATCGAGAGTGACAAATACTTGAGTGAGTTTGATGTGTGAACTCCAAGCTAAATCAGGCGCACCTAAAATACTTGACATACTGTCACGCCCTGACCTGAGAGAGTCGTTGTTCTCTGTTTGGTTAGGTCAGGGTGTGACATGGGGTGGGCATTCTATGTGGTGTATGTCTATGTTGTTTTTTCTTTGATTGGCCGAGTATGGTTTCCAATCAGAGGCAGCTGTCATTCGTTGTCTCTGATTGGGAATCATACAGCCTTTTCCCCACCTGTGTTTGTGGGTTATTATTATTTCTGTGTGTATACACCACATTTGCGTCATGTTTCTTGCTGTTTACCTGTTTATTGTTTTGGTTCAGTTTTCTTCAAATAAAGATGTGGAATTACCGGCACGCTGCACCTTGGCTCATATATGACAGGGAATTTGAAGATAGAGAACGTGACACATACAGTATGTTAGGGTGTCCACACACTCTGCCTGTAGTGGGTGAAAACTTGTTCTGGTGATGAAATTTTGCTTCCTTATGTTATAAAATACATTACACCCGGGTAATAAGCATCGAGCTCTGTTGACAGAGTGGTGCCGGTTTCTCGCAGCGACTTGAGGATTTTACATGTCGTGGTGGTGGTCTGCAAAGTTGTTTTGCAGGTTGTAAAAAGCCAAATTAACATGACACGAGCTGAATTAAATGTAAAAAGCTTTGAAAATAAAAACCTTCTGTACGCTCAGTGCTCCGTTGACATTTCATAGAGATACGCTTGTTTTTGTGAGAAATCTTAGAAAAATAACAAGAATTTCGAATGAATATGAAAAGCGTATACTAACATATGAAAATAGTACATGTCATGTCTCAGGTATGGATTTTATCTTAACTCTATATTGTTTTATGTCCTCCGGATTTGAGAAGAAAGATGACGAGTTCAACGGTGAGCCTGTCAGTTAGCCTTAATTCTCGCACAACTTCCTGCCTAGCTGACACAAAGCTATTTTACAGATTTTGTAAAAAAAAATTTCTCTGGCCTCCTTTGATTTAGTCAACCTAATTTTGGCCATCCTACAAGGGTAAAAACGGCAATAACCTTTGAGCAGATGATGTGTTTTTGATTGGACACCCTACATACTGTATGTATTTGAGCCAGGTGTCTTTGGTACTGTCTTGGTCTCTGTTTTATCTGGTCTATTTTGTCTACAATGGCCTGGTATCACCTTTCTCTCTCTCCTCTCTCTGTTCCTAAGTGAATGATGCAGCGTCTTCTCTCCTATCCTGTCCTCCCCGGTCTTAGAGGACATACACAACACAAACAACATCAATCAGACAAATTGTATTTCTCCTTTTATATGCTGCTGTAGGCTAATAGAGAGCCACCTGACTAGCAGATTCTTCAACTCTAAGCAGAAGCTGAGCTGAAAACAAAATGTAAGGAAAAGTCTCTTTCAGCTCCTCTATTGACTTAAACTAGTTTGTAACAGGTATAAGCTTAGGGCTCATATAAGCATAGGTAACAGGTAACACGTTATCAGATGATTTACTGTATCAGAATATAATAATAATATATGCCATGTAACAGTCTCTTTTTTTCATAGAGACTTACAGTCATACGTGCATATACATTTTACGTATGGGTGGCTCCAGGAATTGAACCCACAATCCTGACATTGCAAGTGCCATGCTCTACCAACTGAGCCATACAGGACAATGTTACAGTATGGGGGAAGTTTAACACATAGATAAAGTTGTAATGTCTGCTTCAGGTTAAATCCTTTGTTTGTCTTTTTTGGGGGACTGTATGTCCTGTAATCTTTGGGAAGCCCTTGGACTGGATGTTATCCTTAATCCATGTGTGTGTGTTTGTGCGTGTGTGACTGTGGACGTGTGGATTAATCAGGGGATTGAGTCTCCTCTTTATCCCTCATAAACAAAAGCCAGCTAGTAGGCTCTCTGACTACACAGGAATCAAGCTGTATAGCGTGTCACCAATACCACGAATACTGATACTATTAGACTATGACCTCTAATACTACTAGTATACTATTACTATTGGTACAACAACGGGTGGCAGTTAGGCTAGCGGTTTAGAGTGTTGGGCCAGTAACCGAAAGGTCACTGGTTTGAATCCCTAAGTTGACTAGGTGAAAAATGTGTTGATGTGCCCTTGAGCAAGGCACTTAACCCTAATTGCTCCTATAAGTAACTATGGATAAGAGCATCTGCTAAATGACCAAAATGTAAAACAACAACTCCAAATCAAACAAATGTTCATTAAAGATACCAGTAAATATGCTACTAATTATATCAGTATTGTAGGGGCATGTGTGGTCCATCTGCCCTGTACTTTCCTGTTATCTTTACAGCAGTCAGGCAGTTTAACAGCAGCTGTGTCCTAGAGTCGCCGTGGGAACTATTAAAGGGCCTTGGGCCTGAGGGATCTGGAGATACAGAAGCTGAAACAAGAAGAATCAATGGTCCCCACATGTTGACCAAGTGACCAGCATCCCCTATATAACATCACAACATGATGTTGAGGGAGCCAAGCAGGGGGAACGATGTGTCCAGATGGAAACATACTGAGGTGAGGAGAGCTGAGCTGGTCTGTGACAGCGCAATACGAGACCCACAAAGTGCATACCAGGCCACATTATAAGAGGACTGAAATGAAAGCCTGTACTCTGATTTAGACCCCTGGCGCTGTATGGTCCACTTACAGATATATGGAACTGACACACACACACTCTCTCACAGAGCGGGAATGGAGAGAGAAATGGAAGGGAAAGAAGAGAGGATGGCATGAAAGTAGGACTAGATGGAGGAGAGGAGAGGGACGGGGGTTGGGATATTGCTAAGCAAACTCAATGTATTTCCTCTTTCGTATAGTCATTACACATGTAAGTGGACAGTGTAGAGGTCTGACCATAGAATTACATAGTAGGATGTCTGTGGGTCCACTTTCCGCGGAGTCGGCGAAAAGCAGATGTTTCTGGTTTTCAGGGATACAGAAAAACGAAAGAGGGGACTCCGCTCAGGCGTCTTTCTAAGTTACTCTGGGTCTGACTCTGTGTCCATACAGGACGGGCTACACACAGTTTCCAGTGTTCAGAAACACATACAAACTGTATGTCTTCTCTGCTGTCCAGCGACGGGATGCGAGAGAGGGAATGAAATGGTGAAACAAGAGATGATTAATGGTTCTCATTGCTTTCTTTCCCTCTATCCCCCCTTTAGCTCTCTACTTTCACTGGCTCTTGATAACAGAGAGAAATTGAAGGAGAAACTGAAACAAAATACTTAGTTTATCAGTTTTTCTTTTTGATTCTCTGACACAGTTTGAGTCCAAGCAGGGGATAAGACATAATGACTGTTTCTCCAGGGTACAGTGACAGTGGTACTATAAGTAGTCAGTGATCCTGAACCACGCTATAAACACACAGAGAGCCTGGCCACTGACTATAATCCCACTCTGTGGTGTGATAATCCCAATTACCACTGACCTAATCCTACACTCTGTTATCATAATCTCCTGCCCAGTCAATGAACTGGATGACATTGTGTAAGGTGGTACATTACATAAGAGTACAACAGTCCTGGCACCTGTTTTGTCCCTCCACTTTGGTTGTTGGAGTTCTTAGTGCAGCCGTTCTTTGAATTGCAGTGGCAACATTTCTCTCTCTCTCTTCCTCTCTCTCTCTCAATTCAATTCAAGGGGCTTTATTGGCATGGGACCCTCTCTTTCTAAAATTATCTGCCGAAATTGTTGCAACCCCTATTACTAGCCTGTTCAACCTCTCTTTCATATCGTCTGAGATTCCCAAAGATTGGAAAGCTGCCGCGGTCATCCCCCTCTTCAAAGGGGGTGACACTCTAGACCCAAACTGCTACAGACCTATATCTATCCTACCCTGTCTTTCTAAAGTCTTCGAAAGCCAAGTTAACAAACAGATTACCGACCATTTCGAATCCCACCGTACCTTTTCCACTATGCAATCTGGTTTCAGAGGTGGTCATGGGTGCACCTCAGCCACGCTCAAGGTCCTAAACGACATCATAACCGCCATCAATAAGAGACATTACTGTGCAGCCGTATTCATCGACCTGGCCAAAGCTTTCGACTCTGTCAATCACCACATTCTTATTGGCAGACTCGACAGCCTTGGTTTCTCAAATGATTGCCTCGCCTGGTTTACCAACTACTTCTCTGATAGAGTTCAGTGTGTCAAATCGGAGGGCCTGTTGTCCGGACCTCTGGCAGTCTCTATGTGTGTGCCACAGGGTTCAATTCTCAGGCCGACTCTCTTCTCTGTATACATCAATGATGTTGCTCTTGCTGCTGGTGATTCTCTGATCCACCTCTACGCAGACGACACCACTCTGTATACTTCTGGCCCCTCTTTGGACACTGTGTTAACTAACCTCCAGACGAGCTTCAATGCCATACAGCTCTCCTTCCGTGGCCTCCAACTGCTCTTAAATACAAGTAAAACTAAATGCTTGCTATTCAATCGATCACTGCCCGCACCTGCTCGCCCGTCCAGCATCACTACTCTGGACGGCTCTGACTTAGAATACATGGACAACTACAAATACCTGGGTGTCTGGTTAGACTGTAAACTCTCCTTCCAGACTCACATTAAGCATCTCCAATCCAAAATTAAATCTAGAATTGGCTTCCTATATCGCAACAAATCATCCTTCACTCATGCTGCCAAACATACCCTCTTAAAACTGACTATCCTACCGATCCTCAACTTCGGTGATGTCATCTATAAAATAGCCTCCAACAGTCTACTCAACAAACTGGATGCTGTCTATCACAGTGCCATCCGTTTTGTCACCAAAGCCCCATACACTACCCACCATTGTGACCTGTACGCTCTCGTTGGTTGGCCCTCGCTTCGTACTCGTCGCCAAACCCACTGGCTCCAGGTCATCTACAAGTCTCTGCTAGGTAAAGCCCCGCCTTATCTCAGCTCACTGGTCACCATAGCAGCACCCACTCGTAGCACGCGCTCCAGCAGGTATATCTCACTCGTCACCCCCAAAGCCAATTCCTCCTTTGGTCGTCTTTCTCATATCTCTTTTATCTTGGCCAGGTCGCAGTTGCAAATGAGAACTTGTTCTCAACTAGCCTACCTGGTTAAATAAAGGTGAAATAAATAAAATAATTTAAAAATATGTTTACATTACCATACAAAAGTGAAATAAACAAAAAGTTAACAGTAAATATTACTCTCACATAAGTTTCAAAGGAATAAAGACATTTCAAATGTCATATTATGTCTATATACAGTGTTGTAACGATGTGCAAATAGTTAAAGTAATAAAGGGAAAATAAATAGATATGGTTTGTATTTACAATGGTGTTTGTTCTTCACTGGTTGCCCTTTTCTTGTGGCAACAGGTCACAAATCTTGCTGTTCTTTGTGAGTCTGTGGGAAATATGTGTCTATAATATGGTCATATATTTGGCAGGAGGTTAGGATGTGCAGCTCAGTTTCTACCTCATTTTGTGGGCAGTGTGCACATAACCTTTCTTCTCTTGAGAGCCAGGTCTGCCTACATTGACCTTTCTCAATAGCCACAGGACCAGCTTGCTTAGGGGACTCTTCTCCAGGTTCATCTCTCTGTAGGTGATGGCTTTGTTATGGAAGGTTTGGGAATGGCTTCCTTTAAGGTGGTTGTAGAACTTAACAGCTCTTTTCTGGATATTGATAATTAGCAGGTATTAGACTAATTCTGCATGCGTTATTTGGTGTTATACATTGTACACAGAGGATATTTTTTGCAGAATTCCAATTTGGTGTTTGTTTCATTTTGTGAATTCTTGGTTGGTGAGAGGGCAATGGGTTCTATAACTGATTCAAGTTTTTTTTAACCAGATCCTAATTGGTATGTCAAATTTTATGTTCCTTTTGTATACATTTTTACATTTTAGTCATTTTAGTAGATGCTCTTATCCAGATCAACTTATAGTAGTGAATGCATACATTTCAGTTCATTTCATTTCGTGCGTTTTTTTTTGTACTAGCCCCCCGTGGGAATCAAACCCACAACCCTGGCGTTGCACACACCATGCTGGCGTTGCAAACACCATGCTCTACCAACTGAGCCACAGGGAAGGCCTGTTGGCATAGAAGGCCCCTTTTGCCTTGTCTCTCAGATCGTTCACAGCTTTGTGGAAGTTACCTGTGGTGCTGATGTTTAGGCCGAGGTATGTATAATTTTTTTGTGTGCTCTAGGGAAACGGTGTCTAGATGGAATTTGTATCTGTGGTCCTGGCAACTGGACCTTTTTTGGAACAACATTTATTTTTGTCTCTCACTACCTCTCTCTCTCACTGGAAGTGGTGATCAATGAGAGCAACACTTTCCCCATTCTAATTATCTTAATGGAGCGTTCCCAGTGGAGCCCTGGCTTTAATAGGGCTGGTCAGGGATAAAGTGTGGGGGATTATTTTAAGATGTACCATATACTACAGTGGTGGGAAAGGCCAGCTATTTACCGTCTTTGCATCAGCACTGTAATTAATTGGTGTGTGAGTGTGTGTTTGCCTGTTTCTTTAGAATGTATGCATTTGTCGGTGTTACATTTACGTGTTCAATGTAAGTGTTTGTGTGTGTCTGTGTGTGGAAAGGAATACTGAATAGACAAAGAGGCTGATGTCAGCAGGTCAACTATCCACTCTTAATAGCATCCCTGTCTGCCTGTCCATCCGTCTGTCCGTCTGATTGACACAGTTGGGCAGGCCTGTTTGAACTTAAGTGGGCCACTAATCTTCTAACAGAGCTCTCTCTCTCTCTTGCTCTTTTTCACTCCTTCACACTCTCCATCTCTCTTTCTCTCTCCCACTCTCTCCCGGATTGTTTGTGTCAGTTTAATTTAATTAAAGCCGTGGCAGCACTCACAAAGGACCATATTGAAATGCTACAAAAGGTCAGCGGAGCTGCAAAGAGAGGCAGACATCAGTCAGAGAGAGTGAGGGGAAAAACACAGCACAACAAAACTGTTATTTAAGCGCTCCAAAATCAGTTTAATCAACACTAGGGACATCAAAGGCTTATCTGGCGATCCATGCAGCTCTGCTGATATCATTGTTGAGAAATCCTCCAATATGGAAGGGGTTTAGTAGGTTAACACCTCAGATGCATGACTAGCGTTGGGCTCGCACTGTCGCTAACACCACCAGGATTAGGGGGATGAAAAACAGAGACACAGAAGGCACAGGTCCCAGAGACAGGGGCTTAGAGCAGGTCACACCCTGGAGTCAGGTTTCTCTCCAGTTGTCCTCCTTTCAGGGGGTTTCAAATTGCTCAGTGATTTTGATCCTACAATAGACTTTGTTCCTACACTTAAACGTGTGCTTTGAAGTGGGATCTGATGTCAAATGAAATAGCCAGTACATAGTGATGTTACATTTACATTTAAGTCATTTAGCAGACGCTCTTATCCAGAGCGACTTACAAATTGGTCCATTCACCTTATGATATCCAGTGGAACAACCACTTTACAATAGTGCATCTAAATCTTTTAAGGGGGGTGGGGGGGTTAGAAGGATTACTTTATCCTATCCCAGGTATTCCTTAAAGAGGTGGGGTTTCAGGTGTCTCCGGAAGGTGGTGATTGACTCCGCTGTCCTGGCGTCGTGAGGGAGCTTGTTCCACCATTGGGGTGCCAGAGCAGCGAACAGTTTGGACTGGGCTGAGCGGGAACCGTGCTTCCTCAGAGGTAGGGGGGCCAGCAGGCCAGAGGTGGATGAACGCAGTGCCCTTGTTTGGGTGTAGGGCCTGATCAGAGCCTGAAGGTACGGAGGTGCCGTTCCCCTCACGGCTCCGTAGGCAAGCACCATGGTCTTGTAGCGGATGCGAGCTTCAACTGGAAGCCAGTGGAGAGAGCGGAGGAGCGGGGTGACGTGATGATGTGTTGATGACAGCCAGTAGTGATGTGTATTGAATACAAGGCTGCTGTTCCTCAGCTCATTCCCTACTGAGCTGAACCCTGACCAACCCTGACCTCTGACCCCTGACTTCATTCTCCTGGGCTGCAGGACTGCCACCTGGTATGCGGGTGCCTGTGTGGATAGGTGTGTTGAATCCACAGTCCTATGTCTGTGCTGCCAAGTGCCCACAGCAGGCCACATTATTCACACATATATTCTATTTTGATCTGTTTTCAATAAACATCTCATAGTTTTCCCCAGAGATATTATGAAGTGCTGTTTCGTTTGTGCGTGCGTGTGCGTGTGTCTGCTGGTAAGTGGAGTCAGGCTTGTAAACACAACATGTAATTAAAGTAATTGGATTTGTCACAGCCACTGACCCATGACCCCCGATTGGTTCCGCTCTTCCCTTATAAACCTTTGTGTGCTGAAATGAACTTACGTTACCAGATGATAAACACATCTACAAAACAATACACACACGTGTACACATGCGCAGCGACACACCGACAAGGGGATAGGAGGCAGAGGTGTGTTGCGGAGAGAAATGTGTATGTGTTTGTGTCTGTGTCTGGATTGCATTGTTAACCCTTTACTGGAAAATGTGGGGTAGGCGCAACATAAGACAAAAAATGACAAGGGTTTGAGTGAGAGGACTAACTGGTGTGTCCATGTGACCACATACTGTACCTCTCCAAAGTGTGAACAACCCCCCTTTTTCTCCCCAATTTCATGATATCCAATTGCGATCCAATTCCGATCTTGTCTCATCGCTGCAACTCCCCAACACGCTCGGGAGAGGCGAAAGTTGAGTCATGCGTCCTCTGAAAAATGACCCACCAAACCACGCTTCTTTACACCCGCCCTCTAGAGCGAGATTAGCCATGTAAAGCACCCCTGGCCAAACCCTCCCCTAACCCAGACGATGCTGGGCCAATTGTTTGCCGCCCTATGGGACTCCCAGTCATGACCGGTTGTGACACAGTACAGATGCAGTGCCTTAGACTGCTGCGCCACTCGGGAGGCCGACACCATGTCATCTTTTAACTGTACGAGTGTAAAGGACTACGACACACATACCATATCCACACTGGAGGCATAGCCAGGCCATCTGCTCTGCCCGCACTCTACTGTTCAGTTAGCAGCAGCCCTAATGAAACTAACGGCAACTAGTGTGTGTGTGTGTGTGTGTGTGTGTGTGTGTGTGTGTGTGTGTGTGCGTGCGTGCGTGCGTGTGTGCGCGTGCATGTGTGTGTGCGTGCGTGTGTGCCTGCTTGGTATGCCAATATGGGAGGTTCACTCTGCATCTGCTTTCACTGTTTATCTGCGTCATGTGGTTTGAATAATGGATTGACTAGTAATTGTAAAGATGTATATCAACATATTTGCATATTCTAGCATGTACTGTAGACACAGCCGAGATGACTACTTGTTCAGCAGATAGGCCAACTGTGCAGTAAAATATGATATAGTCCTACAGTAAATTAAATCTCTGTTGAGTTCAATAAAAAGCTATCTTGTACATTACTTCTCACCTGGGTTCATCAGAAGCCTCTAATTACCATATAGTACTTTTGGCTGTGTGTGTAATTCAGAATGGCTTCTAATATTGGTTCCAATGCTCCAATTATTTTGTTATTTTTCATAGATTTTCCATTGACTCATTTAAGGGAGTTCTCACTAGTGTGAGTGTTCATGCGTGCTTGCTTGCATGAGTACATTCAAGTGTGTGTTCCCTCCCAAGTTCAGATGCTATGATAGTTATTAGTCATTGGAAGACATGGCTGCCCCTCCTCTCCATCCTCTGAGTTAAATGTTTTGCCCAGTTATATTTTGCCTAGTTGATAGATGTCATATATTCAGAGAAACTCTAGCCTTATTGGTTATTTCCATGGTTGTGCTGATGGCGCCGTAACTGTGCCTCGACAGTAGCACTACAGTCAATACAGGGCAGTGGGACTGTCTCGGGTCCAATTACATCAGATCAATGTGGGGTCCTGAAGGGGTGGCCATCTTGGCTCTAGCCGTCCAAATAGATGCCTGAGGAGAATGGAATATGATAAGCCCTGTGATCCCCCTGCAGACAGGGGGCCAGCGGCCACAGATATCGCCCTGTAGATAATTCACATACAGACCAGACCATTGGTCCAAGGCCCTGTAGCACAGGCTATGTACTTACAGATGGATAATACAAGCTTTGCACTTCTATGGAGTATAGATCTCAGATCCTTGTGCTATGACTTGTGAGTATCATTTTCTTTTCACACAAACACACACACACACACACACACACACACCTGCATCTCATAGAGGAATATGGAAATGGTCTCTGTGTGTGGCTCAGTTGGTAGAGCATGGTGTTTGCAACGCCAGGGGTTGTGGGTTTGATTCCCACGGGGGACCAGTACGGGGGGAAAAAATGTATGTAATGTATGCATTCACTACTGTAAGTCGCTCTGGATAAGAGTGTCTGCTAAATGACTAAAATGTAATGTGAAAATGGAAATAACTCTTGGCAGCACCCCAGAGTCTAGACAGTGAGAGTCATCTCTCCATTCATCCCTTGCTTTCTCCCTTTGTAGAGAACAGTGATGTGCGGGTTGACTCATAACCCGCAGTCTCTGCTGTTATATCTGCAGGGCGGGTGGGTTTAGGGTCATGACAAATTGTGTAGATAAAGGGCCGATGGCTGGCGGTCTGGTTGAATAAAGAGAAAACAATACATAAATGTATCAATCTTGTGTAATTTATATCTAAAGGCTACATTGAGGTTTTTCTTTCATTATTTTTGGGCTGGCATTAGTGTGTAAGCCTAAGCTTTAGGGCCTGACTTTACTCACGCCAAATAGCCTGCATGCCAAACGCTTTCAGGAATGGGCAGAAAAAGTGAATGTCGATCCACTGAGGCAAAAAGGACAATGTTGGAGTTTAATTCAATAAGAGAAAATCTGTGAAATGGAGAGTTGAAAATAAAGAGAAGGGAGGGCCAGAACAGTAATGTTTGGTAAAAATTTGGTGAAGTGGTAAAAGAGGATGATAGCAGTGCCGGCTGTGTTATGTGTGGTGATTGTGAGGCGCTGTACAAATTCAACAGCCATAAGACTAGGACTTCAAATGGGCCTATGGCACATCAAGAGAACTGTAGCCTAGTGTTCAGATGGTTTAAATGGAAACTGAAATCTGGACACTGACTGTAGGTCTATAACCTCTCACATAGTCTTAACCCTTTGATACATACGATCACATATTTATGCTCATTGTTGAGTGGTCCCTGCAGCGTACCATCGCTAATATGTGACTGGAACAGCAGCAACAGAACATATGATGCAACAAATGCTTCAAAACACTACTTTTGTCTGAAAGCATGTAAACAATTATTTGTCCTGATGGGAAATAAAGGTCTTCACAACATTATTCCTCAATTTCACCTTTTATTGTAAAAGATAAATGCGAACTTCATCATCTAAACATCACACGGAACACATCCACAGCCAAACTCGTTCCATAAACGAGTCTAAATAACAGGTTGCGCTGACAAAAAAACAACATAAGTTAGCGACCTAACAGCTAGACTTGATTACAATGTACCACATTTCTGGTGAGCACAAGGGAGAAATGTAATGTTGTTTAGAAAAGAGATGCGTGTCAGCTAAGCTAACAACAGCTAAATTCTTTATGATGGCAGCCATGTTAGTTTATGTTTGACAAGCAAAAACTCCCTAATCATAGAATGTCATTCACTATAAGACGCAAATAAAAAAAATGCCAAGAGTGTGAAAAGCTGTCATCAAGGCAAAGGGTGGCTACGTTGAAGAATCTCAAATATAAAATATATTTTGATATGTTTAACACTTTTGTGGTTACTACATGATTCCATATGTGTTATTTGATAGTTTTGATGTCCTCTCTATTATTCTACAATGTAGAAAATAGTAAAATAAAGAAAAACCCTGGAATAAGTAGGTGTGGCCAAACTTTTGACTGTACATATGGTATGCTACATTAGAAACAACAACAGGATATACAGAAAATAAGCCACTTACTTTGATAGGAATGCACATATGTCCAAAGTTATTATTTGTAAGGAAAACAACAATGAAGGCAATGCGGGCGCAAGCTAGAAAATATGCCATGGGGGAAAAAGTTAGTGCAAGGCCTGTTCTGACTAGAGATACGCAATGTCTTCATACTTGATCTCGTTGAAGAGAGAAGTTTGTCCAGCTCAGTAAAGCCTCAAACATAAACTGTGAAATGGGCTACTTCTTATGCAAATTAATGGGGAGGCGGAACACACCGTAATTCAAACTGTTGTTAGGAAAACATTTTTTTTAGAAAATCATTTGAAATTGACAAGTTGAAACAACCTATAGATAATTAGCAGGCAGCGTGCCTTGGTTTGAGGGCAGAGCGGGTTAACTGTCCTGTTGCGTAACAATCACATTTTGGAACAGTGAGTGCATTCTGACATCACGCGCATAGAAAAACTCACACTGGGGCGACCGTTAGAGATATTTGGAACTCACACGTGAAAAGGTTAATATTAACTCCTGAAGAATTAAGCATTTTTTGCAGTAAAATTATACACCAAATGTACATTTTGACTCTAGAACAGGAGTGGAGAAATATTATTTATTTATTTCAGCATGTTGTGAGAATGTGAATGCCCAGTTAGGGACCATCTGTAGAGGTGTTATCTTTATCAGCATCATAAAAGCAGATCGTATTTCACCCACATAAAATATGCATCCAAGCTGATCTTAAACCTTATCAGAAACATGTCCTTACATCTCCTTACAACCTGAAATTTTGCACATAAAATCGTTACATTTTTGGTGGGTTATTTGCATTTTCTCCCCGGTCCCTAAACGTATTTTCCCCGTGAAAGAAGCAGAGATGACAGAGAACTTTACCGATGTCAACTAGATTATGACATTATTCTGATGAGCAACAACATATAATGAGAGAAGAGAAGGTGCATGTATCTAATTATAGACAAGTTGACTAACTAATAGCCTATCAAAATGTTGGAAATTATAAGCAACAAAACATATCCTGCACCCTCTGTCAAAAAATGTCTCCGCCATCTCTGACTGTAGCCTACAGCACATTTTCTCATCTTCTATATCAGCAGGTTAGGGTCGGGTGCAGGACTCAGATTTTCACTTTATCACATATAGTCGGGAGGTTGAGGATGGGTTATTAACAATTGCGGTGGGTGCAGGTGAACAAACAGTTGACCCGCGCACCACCAGTAGAGAACCACAGAGCTGCATAACACACCCTGCCACCTCTCTCCCTCCCTCTACCCCTCCATTCCTCCATCCTATCCATCACAGGAAATGAGAAGCCAGCCACTCAGATAGCGCTGTGGGCCAGGGGTTTGGGGGATAGGTTAATGTGATCAAATAGGCTGGTGGATGAAGCTGAATGCATATTATTATTAGCCATGCTTTAGACCCAGGGAACTGTTCTCAATGGCACCATCACAGCCATTGTACTGTATGTGCTGTATAGGGCAGCTAAATGGTCGTCCACAGCCTGTACAATAGGGCCTGTTTTTGTAGGCCCCATTCATACAAATAGCAGACTCCGTATGTAGGTAGCACCAGAAAAGCAGGACTCATTTTGGTTAGAATTCCATAGCCATTGAAAATCCTCACAGATGATGTGTGAAGGGCAACATTCATTCCAAAGGTCATGTGATTGATTATGTTTCATATTAGATCTCGAATTGATCTGTTGATGAATAAAAACAAACCAATTTGATGGAAATGAAGACCAAAGGAACCAAAGTTTTCCGGTGGTGTCTGTGTTGTTGTTATGCTAGCTAGCCTCTTATTCTTCTTCACTGTGTTATAATCCCTGTTGGCATCAGGCTTGTGGTGGGGATCAGGGGTTAATGTGTTGACCTGGTAATAGACGCTGCCCCCTGTCCTATGCACGCTCCGCTCACTAAACAGACAGAAGGCTGACACGTGGCCTGCTCCAAATGAAATGTTCCACCCAATTAACTCTGACCTTAACATTTTAATTTGAGAAACTTCTCACTGAGATAATGATTAAATAATTTTTTTCTCTCCTCTCTCGCGCTACCTCTTCCCTGTCTTTCTCTCTATCCATGCTTGAGGCAGGTTGCCTCCCCTGTATTCGATCATGTGTCATGTGCAGAAAAAGACTGATGTCCTGTAGAATCATTGTCTCTAGAGGTAGCTAGTTGTTTGTCTACTAGTGTAAAGCTAGTGTGTTGTGAAATTGAGTTGTTATTGGATTGCCATGGTGAGCTGGCATGTGGTATCATACTCACTGTTCAGTGTCAGCAGCAGAACTGACTGAGACGAGAGGAAACTAGAAAGTATTGCATTCTGGGAACAGATGGGCTGTTCTGTGTGCTAATTATGGAAATCTTAATGAATCTGCCGATAAAGGAAGCAATCTTTGAGTTTGTCGAAGCGCTCACAGTCACAGCTCTCTCTAAGTGTTTCAGAAATTAAAATCCCTAGAGATGTCAAGTGCTACAATTGACTTCCCTCAGACAGAAATAAAGACTCAGTGAAGTCTTAAGACATACTCAGTATTAAGACCTACTCAGTCACCACCCAAATATGCAGTCTGTGAAATGTCTCACTCTCTAGCACTGTGATGACATCACATCCTTCCAGAAATGAAAAGTTGAAAAGTTTGGTCAGTCCTCTAAGGGAAGCAGCCACACCATAAACTACATCGGGGGACAAAAACAAAAAAATATATATTTGCATTATATTTTTTAAGCTACACTCTAAAAAATGATGTGTGAAAAGCAACTCAGTGCTGGGTAAATTGTGTACAGAACACACGCTGGGTTATTTTTGTCCCAGCCAGTTGGGTCACTTAGTTGGGTTATTGAGCTATGATCCACCAAATCAGAAGACTGGAGGCGTGCTTTAGTAGTGGTGTGGCTGTCAGATAGTTATTTTTGGCCACCTGTGAGAGTAAATGTAATTCTGGTTAATCTGTTCTGTTGTGTTGTCAACACATGTTAAGGTTGAGCACTGACACTTTTGTATCTTAATGAGGCTTACACAAGTTGAGTTCCTCAAGTGCCTATGCGTATGCAATGTTGGGATAGTTACCATTTTGTCATGATATTTAAATAATAATGTTATTAACTGTATATTAAAATATGTGATCTGCAAAAAAGCATAAAATGATGAACCTATGGATTACATTAAAAAAACTGCATGAAAGTAAATGAAACCCCAAGTGATGGTTAAATTAACCAATGTTTGGGTAATCCAATGGCGTGGCTTTCAGATAGTTCTTTTTGACCACCCGTGAGAGTAAATGTCATTAATGTTCATCAGGTTAAACTTTGTACACTACAAATAAAAAGGTCCTTCAATATTTTTTTAAATGTGTAACATTAATATTTAAATATTATAACAAAGTGGTAACTATCCCAACATTGGTATGGGCACTTAAGGAACTCATACTGTGTAAGGCTTATTAAAGCTACAGAAGTGTCAGTGCTCAACCTCAACATGTGTTGACAACAGAACAGAATAACCGGAATGACATTTACTCTCACTGGTGGTCAAAAATAACTCTGAAAGCCACACCCCTACTATACCATACCTTAGTAGGGGTGTGGCTTAGTAGTACTCCTCCTTATAAACTGGGTGGTTCAAGCCCTGAATGCTTATTGGCTGACAGCTGTGGTATATGAGACCGTATACCACAGGTATGACAAAACATGTATTTTTACTGCTCTAATTACGTTGGAAACCAGTTTATAATAGCAATAAGAGACCTCAGGGTTTGTGGTATATTGCCAATATACCAGGGCTAAGGGCTGTGTCCAGGAACTCCACGTTGCATCGTGCATATTAACAGTCCTTATCCGTGGTATATTGGCCATATTCCACACCGCCTTATTGTTTAATTATACCATAGCATTGTTAAATACTCGTTTCTGATTGGCTTGAAGGGCATTCTAGAGCGTGCATTATTTCCCTATAATACACAGGGTATTTGCACAGTAGAATTCAATGCCTATAGTTCTTACATATTCTATGTTTGAGCTGCTTTTGAAAGCAAAAGTCGAATTAAAACAGTGGCATTGTTGAATTTGATTTTCATAATAGCAAGCTAGGACTGATGGTTTGATTAGCTAAACTATCAAGTCTATTTGTTTGGTTACCAAGGCAACTGACGCTATCTAGTAAACTTGCTAGCTACTTCAGTGGATGTTGAACACATTTCTACTGGCAAATGAGCACATTTCTAGTGGTAAATGTGTTAAATTATAGCCATGGTATAAAAGGGATAATCAACTCGAGGCTTTATGTGTGGTGAGTGCTGGTGGGAGGGGGGAATTTAAGTGGTTTTCCACCTATTTCTCCAGCCAGCATTTTTCTGTTTTCAAGACATTTTTGGTTTAGTTTTGTTTGGGTCTTTGTGCAATGTTAACATGGCAATGACGTAGTCATCCTAAGTAGAGGTTGTCATTTTTATGCTGCACCGTTTTAGCAGCTTTGGCCCCAGTTTCTCACCGCAGTAGGGTTATTTTCATATGCTAGCAGTGAACACTAGTACATAAAATATTTTAATTCCTTATGTTTCCACGTTTATCTAAAAGTGGCCATCTATTATTGGCTTTAGTCTCCTAGGAGTCATTTTCAAAATGGCTATGGGTCTAAAAGATGCGTCTTTGTTCACTCTGCTTTGTAAGAACAGCGGTTTGGAGTTGGGTTATATTGCACCCCACAGAGACAATATTGTTTCACATAAATGATTTAAAACCTAAAGCGAGGACTCAGTTTGGTGTCGTTGTTTTACCTCATCACCAACTCCATGTACCATCATAGCTCATACTGACACATATTGTCTCCCGTGAACATGCTTAACTGCTTGACATCCGACCGCAATGCGCTACAGAGGGTAGTGCGTATGGCCCAGTACATCACTGGGGCCAAGCTCCCTGCCATCCAGGACCTCTGTACCAGGCTGTGTCAGAGGAAGGCCCTAAAAAGTGTCAAAGACTCCAGCCACCCAAGTCATAAACTGTTCTCGCGATGCACCAAGTCTGGAACCAACAGGACCCTGAACAGCTTTTACCCCCAAGCCATAAGACTGCTAAATAGTTAACCAATAGCTTTTTTGCACTCTTTTGACTCATCACATACGCTGCTATTACTGTTTATTATCTATCCTGTTGCCTAGTCACTTTATCTCTACCTACATGTACATATCTACCTCAATTACCTCATAACCCTGCACATCAACACGGTACTGGTACCCCGTGTATATAGCCAGGTTATAGTTACTCATTGTAGATTTATTCCTTGTGTTATTATTTTTCTATTATTTCCCTCTCTGCATTGTTGGGAAGGGCCTGTAAGTAAACATTTCACTATTAGTCTACACCTGTTGTTTACGAAGCATGTGAAAAATACAATTTGATTTGATTTGACCATAACTCTTGACTGAACTTGTGCTGAAACCTGAAGCTCTAGATAGATACCTGCATACCCATGGATTTCCAGCCCATCTGTCAAGATGTGATGAGTAGTCCCAGCCCTTAGGAAGCTGCTGTCTGCTGGTTGGTCTGCAGTGGTGTACAGTACAGTACAGAACACCTCTGACAAAACACTGTATTTCTAATATCCTTGCAACTGCTTATCTACGTCTGGCCTCTATAGGTCCTTCCCTGTGCTGTCTCCAGTCTGTCTGCCTGTCTGTCTAGAAGAGCTAGCTAGCCTACAGCTCAGCGAGAACTCTTCCTCTACTTTAGATCACCCAGGAGAGGCCATGACACCACGCTCACAAGTGAAAGCCCCTTCCCCGTCTAAGCTATGCCCCCTGAGCAGTGTATCATGGGTCGCATGGGTGAGCTGCCAGGGCTGTGACGTCATGAATAAATGGAAGCATACTGTAGAAGATTAGTATTTATGAACATAAGTATTTATGAAGTGAGGGTTCACTCTGGATGAACAAACTCTACATACACACCGGTACAACCATCCTGTCATAGGTATAAATCTCAGCACACAAATGTGTTGTACCAGTGTGTATGTAGGGTATGTTCATCCAGAGTGAACCCTCACTTCATAAATACTAATGTTGATTTCATATGCATTGTCATTCATTGTCATCTTCCCGTGCATATTCATATGAACACAGTGTCCTGGATTGACTCAGGCCTTGTTAGATTGTGTCATTACATAGAAATATCCCAGGGGAAAAAACACTGATTAGCTACATCGGCCACATCACAAACACACACAGGGCTAGAATTGACATTAAAAGTGCTTTTAGTCCAGAAATTGGATTAACCTGGGTCCAGAAAACTGTGTAGACTTTTCTGACCTATTGATCATTCACAATTCACATGCTGCGGTAAAACTTTTAAATATGTCACTGAAATGTTACATATTACAGTCTGCACTCAGGAACCTCCCTCATAAGAATAATTCTAAGACCTCAGACCTCTCACCGAAATCACTGGTACACTCTATATACTCCCTTTCAAAATAGTGGATTTGGTTATATCAGCCACACCCGTTGCTGACATTGGTCTAAAATCTAGCACACAGCCATGCAATCTCCATAGACAAACATTGGCAGTAGAATGGCCTTACTGAAGACCTCAGTGACTTTCAACGTGGCACCGTCATAGGATGCTACCGTTCCAACAAGTCAGTTTGTCAAATTTCTGCCCGGCTAGAGCTGCCCCAGTCATCTGTAAGTGCTGTTATTGTGAAGTGGAAGCATCTAGGAGCAACAACGGCTCAGCCGCGACGTGATAGGCCACACAAGCTCTCAGAACGGGACCCCCAAGATCCGAAGTGCGTAGCGCGTGAAAATCGTCTATCCTCGGTTGCAACACTCACTTCCGAGTTCCAAACTGCCTCTGTAAGCAAAGTCAGCACAATAACTATGCGCAATGCCAAGCTTCGGCTGGAGTGGTGTAAAGCTTGCTACCATTGGAGCAGTGGAAACGCCTTCTCTGGAGTGATGAATCACGCTTCACCATCTGGCAGTCCGATGGACGAATCTGGGTTTGGCGGATGCCAGGAGAACGCTACCTGCCTCAATGCATAGTGCCAAATGTAAAGTTTGGCGGAGGAGAAATAATGGTCTGGGGCTGTTATTCATGGTTCGAGCTAGGCCCCTTAGTTCCAGTGAAGGGAAATCTTAACACTACGGCATACAATGACATTCTAGATAATTCTGTGCTTCCAACTTTATGGCAACAGTTTGGAAAGGCCCTTTCCTGTTTCAGCATGACAATGCCCCCGTGCACAAAGTGAGTTCCATACAAAAATGGTTTGTCGAGATCGGTGTGGACAGAGCACAGAGCCCCGACCTCAACCCCATCGAACACCTTTGGAATGGATTTGAACGCTGACGGCGAGCCAGGCCTAATCGCCCAACATCAGTGCCCAACCTCACTATTGCTGTTGTGGCTAAATGGAAACAAGTCCCTGCAGCAATGTTCCAACATCTAGTGGAAAGCCTTCCCAGAAGAGTGGAGGCTGTTATAGCAGCAAAGGGGACTAACAACATATTAATGCCCAAGATTTTGGAATGAGATGTTCGACAAGCAGGTGTCCACATACTTTTGGTAATGTAGTGTACTTCAAGCCTAACCCTCTTCTTCCATTTTCCAGTTCAAAAGAAAAGAACAGATTTGATTGCGGTGCAGCTCTGCACTATAAATAATTCTCAAACATTACAGTTACACTGGGAGAGGACAGAGGGGGGGCTTTAACAGAGGGAGCGAAAGAGGGAAACGGTGGACGATGGTATTTTTCTTTCTCTCCTATCCGAGAAAGCGCGCCCTGTGAAGGCTAACTAACACCTACGGACATCACAGGACTCCTATTCACCGTCTGGTTTCCATGGAGATAACTACAGGTAGTTTGCCCTGCGTTCTGAGATGGTTGACTGCTACCCACGCCTCGAAGCCGATGTCTCAAAAAGCTGCACTGCCAAAGTAAAGGAATATAATTTGCTGGTTGCTTTGATTGTAAAAGCCTTTCCTTTAACAACATCCACCTGGTTGCTCTTGATTTGATCATGAGGGCCTGACTGGATGGTGAGCAGCAAGTCTGTGTGTCTAAGTACTGTGCCAGAGCTCTTTTATTTCAATAAAAGCCCTGTTGGGTTGCCGGTCTAGCTTTACATAGCATCACATTGAACTAACTAATGGTGCTAATGCAAGGATGGAGAACGCTAACGGTGCAAAGAAGACAAAGAGTTCTTTGTCTTCTCTCTAACTTTTAATGTATGTAGACAGTGATTCGCACACAGAACGAGAATGATTCAGAAAGAAACACCCAGACACAGAAAGGGACAGAGACCGATAGATAGAGAGAATAGAACTCTACCTGTCTCAGAACCGTTTGATGACTGTATTCTGGGTGGCCCACATTTGTCATTGAACAAGGTCGACTAGACCATTACCTCTCCATAGATCTTTCTATATCACTTTGTTTGACATCCTGCTCTTTCATTTTGCTTCTAGCCCTGCTCTCTCTGCCTTATTTCTCTCTCTCTCTCTCTCTCTCTCTCTCTCTCTCTCTCTCTCTGACTGACTTTCTTTTCTTCTCTCCAGCCTTTGTCCTCCTTTGTCTCTGTGATAGGCTTATGCCCCCAAATCCTCTTTGATCACAACTCCCAATTATTTCAACAGCTTTAATTACTGTAGGCTGGATCATTAATACACACAGGGATTCCACAGACAGATCACCATACACTCGCACCTGACTGTGTGTGCGCACACACACACACACACACACACACACACACACACACACACACACACACACACACACACACACACACATACACATACTGTACACACACACACACACACATTTTATAAACCAAGTTGCTCTTCTGGTTAATGAATAGGTCTTTAAATGTTGGCTAGGCCTTCTATAAGTCAATAAATGTACCATATTAGCGTAAAATAAATATGCTATAGGCTATGCAGAGCTGTGGTCGAGGTCCATTTGGGTCTGCTCTAGTTTATCAGCTGTAGTTACGTACACCCGAGACCCGATGACAATCATACTGGACCCGACCCAGAGGGAAAAGTTAGAATTTTGGACCGGACCTACTCGGGTCTCTGGTATTCGGATTTGGGTAGTCCCGTGAAGACCTCTACTCCATGTGACTCATAACCACTCCTGTGTGTCTCTGTGGGAGAAATGCTAATTTTGTTACTCCACCTCCATCCCCCCCCCCCTCTCGCTCACGTACACACACACATTTGTTTTACTATCCTTGTGGGGACCAAACATTTACTTCCCATTCAAAATCCTATTTTCCCTCACCTTAACCCTAACTACTAACCCTAACTCCTAACCCTAAGACTAAAATAGTATTTTTCCTTGTGGGGATCAGCGAAATGTCCCCATTTGTCAGAATTTTCCACAACGATAGTGAAACACACACACACACTCACACACACACACCCCTACTTGTCTCTAAGTAATTGCTTCCTCTTTTTGGCTCAATTAGCCCACAGAGTCGCTGTGGCTGGTGGTGCCTTTCAAAGTGAGTGTGTGGCAGATCATTCTCTCCTTCCAGAATATTACTGTGCGTGGCTCTGTGCCTGCATGTTTGCTGTAACCCTGTAACACGAGCTGACATCAGCTAGCCGCTGTAGCTGGGAGGTGCAGTACAGGTCAGAGGCTTGTCACCTGCTCAGGGACACGGAGAGACGGGTCCAAAGACTAGACTCTATTCTCAGCCGTGTGGGGGTTTGGTTACTGTCATAAACATAGTGGCTGGTTGGGGTCCCACTGGGTTGTGTGTGGATAGAGTAGCTCTCACTCCTGGGATATATTTATGTTTGTTCACGATATTTACTAGTATGTGGGGAAAAAATCGATAGTTACATATCGGCATATTATTTTTGACCATATATCGTATCATTTTGACAATATCGCATTATAATTTTTCCTTCATACCTTGTTTTAAATCTTCTTTTTAAATATTGAGTCAATATGTTTTCAGCAAATCTATTTCCATGATCCTAACTTGTTTTCTCATGGCTTTCTTGTCCCTCTGCAGCAGACATATGGTGTGCAACATGTTTGGAACATCGAATCACAGTATCGAATCTCAATACATACAGAATCCTGAGAATCACAATATGTATCGTATCGGCACTGTCATGACTTCCGCCGAAGTTGACTCCTCTCCTTTTTTATTTTTTTTATTTTTTATTTTACCTTTATTTATATATGTTTATTCTCATTGAGATAAATATCTCTTTTCCAAGAGAGACCTGGTCCAATACCAGCAAGGGGAACAACGTTTTAGACAAACCAAATTACATACACTAACACAACGTTAAACAAAACTATAAACACACATACAGTACAACAAAAACATATTACATTTAAAAACACAAACATCTTGACTAAAAACAGCTGGCCTAAAAACAATTACACTCTTCTATAATATATACATCGATCAAGTGTTTAAACTCCGCCAACGAAACTAGATCATCACATTTTAAAATGTTCAAAAGAGAATTCCTAAGTAAGTAACTAAAGTAACTAAGTAACTCAAACTATTTCTACCATGACCTGTTCTAATTTTTGGTACTATTAGAAGCAAATCAGAATGGGACCGTAATTGATACTTATTTACTGACCTAACTGAAAAAGAACAGAGATAAAATGGCATTTTACCAAATATGGCCTTATAAATCAGGGTATACCAGTGTTTAAGCCTACGCAAGGTCAATAACGACCAGCCAACAGCGCTGTAGAGATCACAATGATGTGTTAGACGTTTCTGATTTGTAATGAACCTGAGGGCTGCATGATACACTGAATCAAGTGCTCTCAGGGTAGTGGCTGAGGCCTGCATATATATAACATCACTAAAATCGAAAACCGACAGTAATGTACATCGTACCAGCTCCTTCCTGGTCTCAACAGAAAAACAAGCCTTATGCTGGTAATAAAATCATATTTTCAGCTTGAGCTTCCTTATCAAGTTCTCTACATGCACAGTGAAGCTCAGCTTATCATCAACCCACACACCCAAATATTTGTACACTTTAACTTGCTCTATATTATGTCCAGCCAATGTAGCAATGACATGATTTGTGACATGCTTGGCATTTGAAAATACATTTTGTTTTACCCGAATTTAGAATCAGCTTTAAATCATACAGATTCTGTTGTATGATGTTAAATGCTCTTTGGGCATTTTCAAAAGCTAAAGATAAACTACTACCACTTGAATAAAGAACAGTATGATCTGCATAAAAATGAACATCCGCTGTTTCAATAAGATCCCAATGTTGTTGATATACAAAATGAACAACAGTGGGCCCAAAATAGAACCTTGCGGAACACCTGAGCACAGCTCTATGGACTCAGATTTGCAACCATCCGCCATTACACATTGTGTACGATTTGATTGGTTTATAAATTACTTATCTAGAGCATGACCAGTAATTCTACAACATTTTAACCTTTGCATTAACACAGCATGGTCCACGGTGTCAAAAGCCTTCGACAAATCAATAAAAACAGACACACAATGTAACTTCTTATCAAGAGCACAGTGGATGTCATTTAAAACCTTCAATGTTGCTGAAACAGTGTTGTGGCCAGACCTAAAACCTGATTGCATTCCATTTAAGATATTGTTTTCTTGGAAGTAGGTCTTCAGCTGCCTACTAACTAAGGACTCCAGTACCTTTGATAGTACAGACAATTTTTAAATGGGTCGATAGTTGTCAAGTAGCGAGGGATCTCCACCTTTCAGGGGAGGCAGTACAAAAGCAGATTTCCATAACATCAAGCGTAAGGTTAAAAATACATGTTAAGGGAGGAGCAATGATGTCTGCAGCTAGGTGTAGGAGGCGGGGGTCTAGTTCATCAGGGCCAGGGGATTTTTTTTAATCCATTTCTTTCAGGGCTTTACACACTTCTGAAACAGAGAAGGATGAAAAGGAAAACCTGGTGAAGGAGTGCACAGCGGTGTCAGGTAAATTTATATGGGGCTCAATTATACCTTTGAACTTTTCAAATAAACTGCCTGCATCTAAAAAATGCTGATTCAAGGCTTTCAGAATGGAGGTTCTCTCAGTTACAATCTGAGTGTCGACCAACAATTGTTTAGGAAGCTGTGTATCTTTTCTGCACTCCAAACCCTTCACTACTTGCCAAAATTTGGATGGATTATTTAAATTTTGTGAAGTAGATTTCAGGTAGGGGTCTGCTTTCAATTTACGGATCATAGCAACACCCATATTTCGAAGACGTTTAAAAGCCATCCAATCATCTGCTGAACCAGTCCCTCTTGCTTTAGCCCACATAGCATTTCGTTCCCTTATGATTTTTGTAAGTTCCTTAGTAAACCAAGGGTTCTCTCTGCCCTTAATCCTGAATTTTTTTAAAGGGGCATATTGCATACATCCTGGAATGCGTTGTGGAAGTAAGAAAAGGCTAGTTCAACGTCAGGGATTAATTCCATTCTATTCCATTCAATGCTAGATACATCATGTAAAAAACCTTGAATATCAAACCGCTTCCAGTTTCTTTTCGTAATAACACGTGGAGATTTCTTAGGAATTTTACCATCTCTCACACAGGCAATAGCACAGTGATCACTTATGTCATTTGCAAAAATACCAGAAGCATTAAAACGATGAGGAGTATTGGTTAAGATCAAATCAATCAAAGAGGATTTCAGAAGATATTTTATATTCAACCTAGTTACACTGTTGACAATCTGAGTAAGATTGTTCGGGCGGCGTTCGGCGGTCGACATCACCGGCTTTCTAGCCATCGCCACTCCATTTTTCATTGTTCCATTTGTTTTGTCTTGTTCCCTGCACACCTGGTTTACATTCCCTAATCACACTGCATGTATTTATTCCTCTGTTCCCCCCCATGTCTTTGTGTGAAATTGTTTTGTTACGTGTTTAGTTATGCACCAGACTGGTTTTTCCCCCGGGTATCGTATTTTGACCCGTTGTATGTATTTGTCATACATTTGTATATTTGTGAGTGTTTTCGCGCTTAATTACTTTTACCTGTGGCTGGAGGATTTTGGACGCAGTTGTGTCTGTCTTTTGTGCTTCTGCCAAATAAAGTGGGCCTGATCACGACTCTCTGCTCTCCTGCACCTGACTTCGTACCAGTAGCGCACAACCTTGACAGGCACTTAAGTATTGTGATAATATTGTATTGTGAGGTCTCTGACAATTCCCAGCCCTAATATTTACTCTCATTCACTGCAGCCCAAGTAAACCATCCTATGAGGACATACTGTATGTACATTAGGCTCTACTGTTTTAATTGTATAGTTTTGTATTGCTCCAATAAGACTTCATGCTCACCTGTATCTCTGCTGGTGTTGTTGTGTGTGTCTTGTACTCCGGGACTCTCCTGTTCTTTGTCATGTGATCTGGGTGCTGGCATCCTGCACACTCTCAGAAAAAACGGCTAAATTATTCGGGTGTCCCCATTGGAGAACCCTTTTTGGTTTCAGGTAAGGGTTCTACATGGAAAGGGTTCTACTTGGAACTCAAAATGGTTCTACCTGGAACCAAAAAATGGTTCTTCAAAGGGTTTTATTTGGGGACAGCCAAAGCAACCTTTTAGGTTGTAAATAGCACCTTTGTTTCTAAGAGTGTTCCCTCTTACCCCTTCGTACCCCCTCGTTCCCCCGTTCCCCTCTGGCAGTGATGGCTCTGTCATCAGCATGTCCCCTCAGTGACCTTGTGGTCAGGTTTCCAAGGCTTCTGGATGGGTCTGGTGGGTCCGATGGCAGCAGGGATAGGATCACACACATTCCCACATTACATTCTCCTCTTCACCGGATCCTTTACCTCAGAAGCTTCTACCAGCCTTAGCTCCTATGCTATGTTTAAAAGGATGGTGCTAATACTAATCTGAGACACGGCGCACACGTACACACAAACATACAATACAGACATACAGTACAAACATATAGTACAATCATACAGTACCAGTCAAGAGTTTGGACACACCTACTCATTCAAGGGTTTTTCTTTATTTTTACTATTTTCTACATTGTAGAATAATAGAGAAGACATCAAAACTATGAAATAACACATATGGAATCATGTAGTAACCACAAAAGTGTTAAACAAATCAAATTATATTTTATATTTGAGATTCTTCAAAGTAGCCACCCTTTGCCTTGATGACAGCTTTGCACACTCTTGGCATTCTCTACACACACATACATGCACATACATACACTATATGAGAGCTTTATATTACACTTGTCATTTACTCTTCACTGATAATGACACTTCTTCAACAACTGACAATCATGGATTTTCTCAGCAAGGACACTCACAGTCATTAAGAGTATTGAATGGGATTTTGAGTGTGGATTCAGAGAGTGTCATGTTACCATCTTGGAAATGTCTCAACAACATAAAATGGAATTGAGGGGAAGGAATGCAGAATGATTTTTCTGGAAGTGTGTGTGTGTGTGTGTGTGTGTGTGTGTGTGTGTGTGTGTGTGTGTGTGTGTGTGTGTGTGTGTGTGTGTGTGTGTGTGTGTGTGTGTGTGTGTGTGTGTGTGTGCTGGAGAGATAGCGTGAGAGAGAGTCCTGTCCAGCTCTGTCCAGAGTGCTTTTATAATTGTTGTTTTGCTGTCCATTCACTGGACCATTCTCTTTCAGGCTAAATTTAATCCTGTTAATTTATGTCTGGGTATTTTTGTTGGCTAGAATCTTTGCACTCCGTGGCAATCTGATCTCAGCATTTATCCAAGAGTGGCAGACTGGTGGAAGAAGAGGGTTTTTGTAAGAGTGACAGTCTGAGGAGGAAAGTGAGACTGAGAGTGGAAGATAGAAAAATGCAGAGGGTTTTTGGCTAATGGAAAAGAAGAGTACTGTAAGAGATAGAGAGAGGAGAACGAGCAGAAGAGTGGAATAATAGAGGAAGAGAGTGTCTATCAGATGGAGAAGGCGTTGGTGTGTCCTGTTGGAAGTGCTGCCATTTTGTGGAGATGCAGATGCCTGAAAGGTTACCTCAATACCAGAGGGAATTATTATAGACCACAGAGTGCCTAGAGGATACATATTGAAACAAACAATTCTGAAAAATAAAACTGCAATAAAGCATGCTGGGAAATAAGATAATGATGGGCATGATTTTGAGTGGTTTTGAATATTAATCAACCAAGCTTGTTCAAATTCAGGTCACTTCCAGCTGAGTTTGTTGAGTAAACACAATTTTAATTATTATCCTTTTGAAGTCCACTCAATTCACATAGTAACACTGTTAAGTTGGCTTTTTGACAGTGTGTGTAGACATGGTGGCCTCAGTGCATGTGCCGTAGTCACCCTGTGGGTAAGTACGTGAGTTTGGTACGGCTGCCTCGGTAACCTGCTCAGCTGCTGCCCAGTCAACAGAGACACACACACACTGCTCTGTTCTCAGTTGACTGGCCACAGCTCTCAGCAGTCCACACTACAGTACAGGATCAGTGTGGAGTCACCTCTTCCACTCCTGACCTGGTCTGTTACACTCCCTGGCCACCCAATGGTTGAACTAAACACCAGTCAGCTACTTAGTCAGCTATGACAGAAGGAAGGAGATACAAGTGGTGGACTTGACAGGGTTAGGAAAAGGAAGAGTGGAAAGGTTGACGATACGCTCCTCCGTCTCTCGTTCTCCTGGTCCCTGTCTGTCAGCACTGACGAGGGAGCTGGAGCCTGTGGAAGGACCCCTTCGTTTTCCCCTAGAGAGGCCACACACACAGGGACGGATTGGAGGATGGGCTGTCCGGCTTCACTGGCATCTGTTCTGCAAATGCCAGTCTTCTGTTTCAATAATAGACAGAGGGTGTGAGAGAGTGAGCGTGGAAGAGGTGTTGCTTTGTTAACCATTCAGAGGATACATCTGTAGGCTACTGAAGGAAAATGAGGGAAAAAATAAGCGTACGAAAGAGAGAACGTATGGAGAGAGAAACTATTGAGCCTCGTTGAGTCACAGGAGCACAAGACAGGGTTTGCTTTCTTTTCTCTCGGTGTCGGGTGGTGAGATTGTTCCAGCTCGGGAGTGTGGCGGCTGATGGGGAAACAAGCTGCTTTAAGAATCCACCATAATTCCGTCCCGTAAATCCTGGATTTATATGCCTATGCAGGCGTTTCCCTGGCCAAGGCCCAGTCTCGGAGAACAGCGGGACGCCCACTGTTTTACCCTCTTTCTCCCTGCTTATTTCCTCTGCACCATGAATGTAGCGGTGTGTCCTCTTGGGCCGCTAAAGGCATTTAGTGAAACCATGGTGAAGCATTGGCATCTCCAGACACTGGCACATTGGCACAGGAGAGCACAGCACCAACATTACCGTCAAGCTCTCACTTTTACCCCTCCTCCCCCTCTACTTAACCAACTGAGAAAGAGAGAGAGAGCTGGAGGAAGAGCAAGAGCGAGAATGAGAGAGAAAAAGAGAGAGATGTATATTGTGGTGTCAGGCTCTGAATGGCCTTGCCATTAGCTTTTTCTCTCTTCCTTTATGTGTTATCCAGCGCATGCAGTCGCAAATCACTCAGTATTACCCAGAGTCCTGTTCTCTCCTTTCTCCATGTTAGTACATAAAGGCCGGTCCCAGATGGAAAGTTGGTGGGAAATCAGACAGAGTTGTGAATAGAACTCTAGACCCAGTCAGGTCCCTTCCCTGTCCCCACACCTCTCAAACCTACACACACACACACACACACACACACACACACACACACCAGAGGGGGTATCAGTATGGTTCTAGATCTGGCATGATAAAGCAGAGCTGAGAGGAAGACCACGTACACACGCTACATTGTCACCTTTGATTAACAACACACACACACAGACACACACACATACACACTCACATGAGGATGAATGTAAATCATCAATTCACTGTCCCAGGGTGTCCAGACCGTGCTTAGTAGGCACCAAATGGAAGAACTACTACCCAAACTTCTCCAATAGGATCATTTTCAAGATTTTACGTTTCAAATCATTTTCTGTTATTTGGTGCCTACTGAACAGGGCCCTGGTCTATTAGCTGTGGAAGACAAACAGTTGTTGGCTCGCTACTGAACAGGGCCCTGGTCTATTAGCTGTGGAAGACAAACAGTTGTTGGCTCGCTACTGAACAGGGCCCTGGTCTATTAGCTGTGGAAGACAAACAGTTGTTGGCTCGCTACTGAACAGGGCCCTGGTCTATTAGCTGTGGAAGACAAACAGTTGTTGGCTCGCTACTGAACAGGGCCCTGGTCTATTAGCTGTGGAAGACAAACAGTTGTTGGCTCGCTACTGAACAGGGCCCTGGTCTATTAGCTGTGGAAGACAAACAGTTGTTGGCTCGCTACTGAACAGGGCCCTGGTCTATTAGCTGTGGAAGACAAACAGTTGTTGGCTCGCTACTGAACAGGGCCCTGGTCTATTAGCTGTGGAAGACAAACAGTTGTTGGCTCGCTACTGAACAGGGCCCTGGTCTATTAGCTGTGGAAGACAAACAGTTGTTGGCTCGCTACTGAACAGGGCCCTGGTCTATTAGCTGTGGAATACAAACAGTTGTTGGCTCGCTACTGAACAGGGCCCTGGTCTATTAGCTGTGGAAGACAAACAGTTGTTGGCTCGCTACTGAACAGGGCCCTGGTCTATTAGCTGTGGAAGACAAACAGTTGTTGGCTCGCTACTGAACAGGGCCCTGGTCTATTAGCTGTGAAAGACAAACAGTTGTTGGCTCGCTACTGAACAGGGCCCTGGTCTATTAGCTGTGGAAGACAAACAGTTGTTGGCTCGCTACTGAACAGGGCCCTGGTCTATTAGCTGTGGAAGACAAACAGTTGTTGGCTCGCTACTGAACAGGGCCCTGGTCTATTAGCTGTGGAAGACAAACAGTTGTTGGCTCGCTACTGAACAGGGCCCTGGTCTATTAGCTGTGGAAGACAAACAGTTGTTGGCTCGCTACTGAACAGGGCCCTGGTCTATTAGCTGTGGAAGACAAACAGTTGTTGGCTCGCTACTGAACAGGGCCCTGGTCTATTAGCTGTGGAAGACAAACAGTTGTTGGCTCGCTACTTGTATAGCCTCGCTACTGTATATAGCCTGTCTTTTTTACTGTTGTTTTATTTCTTTACTTACCTATTGTTACAGGCAGTTAACCCACTGTTCCTAGGCCGTCATTGAAAATAAGAATTTGTTCTTAACTGACTAGCCTAGTTAAATAAAGGTAAAATAAAAAATAAAATAAAATATTGTTCACCTAATACCTTTTTTGCACTATTGGTTAGAGCCTGTAAGTAAGCATTTCACTGTAAGGTTTACACCTGTTGTATTCGGCAGACGTGACAAATAAACTTTGATTTGATTTGGTCTGCAGGGTGTTATACAATGGTAATTGGAGAGAAATGGAGCGAGCAGACCTTTTAGGTCTGACCATGCACTCCGGTCCCCTGTTTTAAAAGATTGTCTTCTGCTTCCTGCTTCCCCTTCAGAGCAAATAGGAATGGATAATTTCTCTGATTTGTCAGTAGCCCCACCAATCATGTAGGCGGCAGGGAAGGAGGGGGCCCGGACGGAGAGGGAGCCCAGTGAATTATGGGATGTGGAGAGGAAGGCGTAATGAGAATGAATATCTCTGCTGTGTCATTAGCAGACTTAACCACCTCTCTATTTTTCTCTCTCTCACTCTCTTTCTCTCTCTCTCTCTCTCACTCTATTTTTCTCTCTCTCTATTTCTCTCTCTCTCTATTTCCCCTCTCTCTCATCTGCTTTCCTTCTCTCTATGCGTCCTAACTTTTTATTCCCTTTCATAACGCCCTCCCTTCCTCTCTCTCCCGCTCCCTCATCTCCCCCCTGCTGTTTCTCTGCACCATTGACAGTACCAGCAGGTGTGAGATATTCACAGGTCCTTTATCCAACATGCAGTCTGTATGTAGTCTTCAACTGTTGTCTTCTCCTTTTGAGGGCCATACTCTTTTGCATTATTCTGTCGAGATTGTAGTACCCCACCTGACAGAGAATCAGAAGCCTGTTAAGGCCCTGTGGGTCGCTGCAGGAAGGTTCCTGCTGTGGAAAAGAGCTTTCTGTACTGGGCAACACATACACACACACAGTTTGTATCCTCACACTACTGTCTCTTTTTCTCTGTCTCTACTGGGTCTTTCTGTCTTTCTCTGCTCTTTCATATTCTAAACAGTGTAGTTAAGGATGGTCTGTGTAAACAGAGTTGATTGTGGTGGGTTAATGTTTGGATTAGTGAACAGACTAGACATGGAGCAGTAACACACCAGAGGAGGTCTGGGCCCTGGCCCCTGAGTTCCTCTACACATAGTGTGATACTGTACACACACCTTTGAGTGTCTGACACACCGCAGCCCCCTGTCTACAACAACACATCATCACTCACCGCTGTTTGGACTAACACACCAATTCAATGTGTGCGTGCGTGCGTGTGTGTCTGCGTGCATGAAAGGTACATCGCTTAACGGCTCTATGACGTCAATGCTGTACGTTTAGAGAGCCTGGTGGAACTGGGAAGGATTTGACTGATTTATGTTGTGTGGTTCTCAAAACTAATGTTGTTTTGTAACTATTCTTCAGTCTATCTACAACCTTCATGTCTATAGTAAAGAATAGTTGCAGTACTGTATCTTTGTGAATGGTTGTTTCCCAGGCTGATTGATTGATTGATTGATTGGTTGATAGGCTCATTGAACTGAGCGTCTCCAGGTATTAACTGGGCTTTAGTCTTGGTGGAGTGGTCTCAGGGGAGGTTTGTTTAGACAGAGAGCTGGGAGACTGGCTGACCCTCCTCTCTATACAGGGATCATCAATCCCCATCACATCTATATAGACATTGAGCTATAGGACTATAGGCTACCATATTCATGAATAAGATTGACACTGATTTATGCAACCAAGAGTTTTGGATTTATGCTGAACAGAGTTAGCCTACGTACTCTGTGTTCTGTGACGGTAGGCTAACTCACCTTGTCCACCAGACCACCACCAATGGGCCCAACATGACCTGTTTTAACACTCACATGTACAGTGCACTGTTACATGTTACTACTTGTGACTACACTCTCACAGATACACTGTGACCCCATCTCTGTGCACTCACAGGTGCAAAAGTTACTTCATTTTAATCTCTCACAGGAACTCTGTGATCTCTCGTTATCTAGGGCTTGGGTTCGCATGTTGTAGATTCAGCCCTCATCTTCAAGCTGGGGGGGGGGGGGACTACATGAGATGCTACATCATCGAAACAAACTGCTTCAATGTTTAACTTTTCTTATCTCCGTCACTCTTTATGGGACTTTGCCTGCATTGTTGCTGTCAGTGGAAACTAGTTTAGATAATTCTAATGAAGTCACAGCGGTCGATGAAAGGGGACCAAGGTGCAGCGTGTAGAGTGCTCATTCTTACTTTATTTATGAGAACACTTAAACAAAAGAACAACACGACAGCCAACAGTTCCGTAAGGTACTCAGACAAAACGGAAAACAAACCCCAAAGGAAAACAGGCTGCCTAAGTATGGCTTCCAATCAGAGACAACGAAAGACACCTGCCTCTGATTGGAAACCATACTCGGCCAAAACATCGAAAACAAAACATAGAAATAGCATACTAGAAAACCCCCACATATAAACAGAAAACCCCAAACCCCCCAACACAACCACCTGTCACGCCCTGACCGCTCTACAATGGCAAATGACCTCTTACAAGGGTCAGGACGTGACAGTCACTTAAAGTCAAATACTTTCCCTAAAGGGGCGCTTTATAAGGAACTGGAGACAGAGAGAGAGATGCAGAGAGAGAGATACACCAAAAAAAGGCCACGAGGGGCTGCTCATCCTTTCTGGGACATATGTGATGCTCGGTACTTTGAATAAAGGGATGCTTACATTATATAATGCAACTGATTTGGCGACGTATGAATTAACGCTGTGGAATTGATCCCCTCCCCTGTCTCATTGTGTTGAGTTTGACAAGGATAAGTTTACATTCCCCCCAAAACAGGCCGCTTACAGTATTGTTAAGGGCAGTCACTGCCACTAATCAGGCAGGGATAATTAGGTTTGCTTAGCGAAAGTGCACTCATTAAAAGGTCTTGTGGTCAGCCCCAGAGAATGACTGACATTTCCAGCAGGCTGCTGATGTATTGTTGGTGTTGTTGGGACTGGAATTGATCGTCAGATGAAACAATCAGTGGTTCATACACTCTTAGGAAAAAAGGATCTATCTAGAAAGATCCCTTTTTGGTTCCAGTTAGAACCCTTTGTTTCCAAGAATAACCCTTTTGAGTTCCTTTCTACATGGAACCCAAAAGGGTTATACCTACAACCAAAAAGGGTTCTACTTGGAACCAAAAAGGGTTCTCCTATGGGGACAACCGAATAACCGTTTTGGAACCCTTTTTTGTAAGAGTGTACAGTATATGTAGTCGTGTCAACGAGAGATGATGCAGAATAGTGCTGAAGAGTTGAATAACAGTGCCCTCTTCATATCCCAGCTGCTAGCCAGATAACCGGTGGGTATACTGTAATGCATGTGCTTGCATGAAGGAGAGGAGTGGTCCTGCTTCACACACCATCTGTTGAGACAGCTCTTCACCCTCTCTCTCTTGCTTCCTCTCCCACCATCCTTCCCACCCGTCCTTTCTCTTTCACTTCCTCCCTGTCTCACTCCCGTTCGCTTCCTCAATCCACTTCTTGTCCTCCCCTCCCTCTCGTGCCTCGTCTCTCTCCCTTTCCTCTGTACCGTATAACAGAGTTGATGTATTCATCATTATAGCAGTAGTCGACCAACGGCATGTGAGAATCATCCGAGGTGGGGACCATGTGCCATGAAGCTTTAACAACTGCATCACACAATGCAACAAACAGCAGCAGAATGTGTCATAACGCAAACCAGAATCCCCTATCGCTCCGCAGTACTGTCATACAAATTCCCACTCAATCAATAGCAAACAGGCGTACTGTAGTCTATTCAGGGAGGGCTAACTAGATTTCATTTGCATTATGTATGGAGGTAGCCTAGCTGTCCTCTCTCACTCTCCTTTCAGGAATTCTCGAAAGGAACAGGTAACATTTTTCCTTGTTTTCCTAAAAGGCCTATCTGTGCAGTTGCAGTTTATTCAGCTCTAACTCCACTCCATTATCCCAGCCATTGTCTATGGAAGCGGTCCTCACACATTGAGGACTCTAATTTCATCTGAACAGATATAGATCAATACCTGGAGTAAGATTGCATAGCGCTCTGCTCTGCTCTCTCTGTTTCTCTAATAAGATTATATGTCAGTGGCCTCTCTCCATTCTGTACACACAGATTGTAATTTATTTGTGATCGTTTTTCCAGCCTGGCCGGCCATATTGGGCTGTGGTGGATGATGAAGCATGTGTGTGAGTCCTTCTATGCTAGGGTCACAAGAATGAGAGCCTAGTTGTGTGTGTGTGCGTGTGCGTGTGAGTAGATGGATGTTAAAATTAGCAGGGAGGTTCTGAGCAGATAGAACAGTAATGGACAAACTCGACCATGCTCATCCAATCTCCCCTGCAAGCCCATTTATCTTTGTTTCTTTCATTCTGTTCATACAGATGTGCTATCTTAATCTGATCACCCTTTTGTCACAGAGAATTTTGCTGCACCGCAGGAAATGCTAACTTGTAGTGTAGTTGAGTTTTAAGAAGTCTTGTTGGTCATTTCCACTTTCAGGCTTGATTTGCCCTAAAGACAAATGTCCATTAATTATAATCCACATGATAATTCACATTTCCTGTTGCGTCAGGATTATTTTCCTGCTGTGAGAAACTAGTCAAATTAAGATAACACATCTGTATATGAGTGTGTGTCTGTGTGTGTCTGTGTGTGTGTGTAGGCAGGTTGATCAATGTCTGACTGTTTTCCACTCTTTGCTCTTTTTTCTTTCTCTCTGTGATGACTCGTTCAATCAGCCAGTGTCTGTCCATTGGTCTTCCCTCCATCTCTCTGCTCTCATGTATCAGCTCCTCTGTACACTCCAGTCAGATTAGACTGCATCCCTCTCTACACCGGAGAGCACCTCAGTCCAGCCCTCATCTTACTGTGGAGAGGGACAGAAAGACAGGAGGGTCAACTAGGGACAGTTCATTTACTGTCATATGGGGTCATACTGTAGTCTCTTCTTGGGGACTAGTATCCAATGACTCGCGTAGGAGACCTGAGACAATCAAAAGCAGAAAAACTCAGAATACAATCAATGAAACTGTGGTCAAAGTAGTAGCTGATCTGGGGATTTTAGCCAACCCCTCCCTTCTCGCTTCCCGCCGTCCTCACTCCCCCTCCTTTCCCTCCTCTCTCCCTCCTCTGACTGCGGTTTCAACCAGCTGCTGCTGGCCCGGCTGGCTCTGATGTATGGGATAGCTCTGGCATTGACTCAGTTGCCATTAAAGTTGTCATTTCCCACCAACAGAAGAAGTGCTCCGTTCAGCACAAAAGCATGTGCTGCTCAGAATCCTAAACAGCCATCAATTAGTTGACTTACAAAACCCTGCTGTTTAAACTCCTTTCTCTCTGCTTCCTCGCTTCTGTTCTCTCTCGCTACACCTCTCTCTTGCACCTTTCTGTCTCTCTCTCTCTCTCTCTCTCTCTCTCTTTCTCTCTTTCTCTCTCTCTCGCTCTCTCTCTCTCCCTCTTTTCTCTCTTCCCACCTCTCTGTCTCTCTTTTTCTCTCTCTCTCTTGTTCTCTCTCTCTCATCATGGCATGAATGTCTGAGAATACATAAACTGAGCAAAAAAGAAACGTCCCTTTTTCAGGACCATGTCTTTCAAAGATAATTTGTAAAAATCCAAACAACTTCACAGATCTTCATTGTAAAGGGTTTAAACACTGTTCCTCATGCCTGTTCAATGAACCATAAACAATGAATGATCATGCACCTGTGGAACGGTCGTTAAGACACTAACAGCTTACAGACGGTAGGCAATTAAGGTCACAGTTATGAAAACTTAGGACACTAAAGAGGCCTTTCTACTGACTCTGAAAAACACCAAAAGAAAGATGCCCAGGGTCCGTGCTCATCTACGTGAACGTGCCTTAGGCATGCTGCAAGGAGGCATGAGGACTGCAGATGTGGCCAGGGCAATAAATTGCAATGTCAGTACTGTGAGATGCCTAAGACAGCGCTACAGGGAGACAGGACAGACAGCTGATCGTCCTCGCAGTGGCAGACCACGTGTAACAACACCTGCACAGGACCGGTGCATCCGAACATCACACCTGCGGGAGAGGTACAGGATGGCAACAACAACTGCCCGAGTTACACCAGGAACACATAATCCCTCCATCAGTGCTCAGACTGTCCGCAATAGGCTGAGAGAGGCTGGACTGAGGGCTTGTAGGCCTGTTGTAAGGCAGGTCCTCAGCAAGCATCACCAGCAACAACATCGCCTATGGGCACAAACCCATCGTTGCTGGACCAGATGCGACTGGCAAAAAGTGCTCTTCACTGACGAGTCGCGGTTTTGTCTCACCAGGGGTGATGGTCGGATTCGCGTTTATCGTCGAAGGAATGAGCGGTACACCGAGGCCTGTACTCTGGAGCGAGATCGATTTGGAGGTGGAGGGTCCGTCATAGTCTGGGGCGGTGTGTCACAGCATCATTGGACTGAGCTTGTTGTCATTGCAGGCAATCTCAACGCTGTGCGTTACAGGGAAGACATCCTCCCTCATGTGGTACCCTTCCTGCAGGCTCATCCTGACATGTCCCTCCAGCATGACAATGCCACCAGCAATACTGCTCATTCTTTGCGTGATTTCCTGCAAGACAGGAATGTCAGTGTTCTGCCATGTCCAGCGAAGAGCCCGGATCTCAATCCCGTTGACCACGTCTGGGACCTGATGGATCGGAGGGTGAGGGCTAGGGCCATTCCCCCAGAAATGTCCGGAAACTTTCAGGTGCCTTGGTGGAGGAGTGGGGTAACATCTCACAGCAAGAACTGGCAAATCTGGTGCAGTCCATGAGGAGGAGATGCACTGCAGTACTTAATGCAGCTGGTGGCCACACCAGATACTGACTGTTACTTTTGATTTTGACCCCCCCTTTGTTCAGGGACACAGCTGCATTAAGGGGGGGGGGGGGGGGGGGGGGGGGGGGGTGGTTGGATGGGAAAATTTGGACAGAGACACAAATATCATAGTTATGAAGGAACTAATCTGAGGATACCAAATTGATTTCCGGGCACCGCCGAGTTCCTCTAATGATTTTACACTGCCAGTCAGGATCAAGAGATACACACAGTGCATACACTACACACACACACAATACATATGTACACACACACTAGCGGTCAAACACACACACAGCATGTCATTGCTAAGGGTGGCGGGCACAGATTTGCGCTGGTTTCAATAATAATAAGAATCTGTGTAAAGCTGGACTATTTTGGCTTGTGTGTGTGGTTGCTAGGCAGGCACAGTGGTGATTCTGGGAGGGGGGTGTCCATGTTGCCACATTGGTGGTTGTGTGCCCAAATGCCCGAGACATTTTAACAAACTCCTTGTAAGGTTGCTGTAAGGTTCGATATGCCCTCCATCGTTCTCTGTCCAGGGCTCATGTCGTCTAGTCAGCCCTGCTCTGCTCTGGCCTACTTGGCCTAATGAAGGTCTATGGCACAACTGATGAGGATTAATTGGTAGACCCAGAATGGGTCCCAGCAATGCACAGTCAGAGGATTTACCTGATCAGGAACAACATGGACAGGCATTTTCTACAGAATGTCCTTTTTAAAGAAAGAAAGATAATTGCAGTTGGGACTCTGGAGCTCGGATGTAACCCTATAAACCAATGGTATTCCAACTTTTTTCGGAGGGGACCCCATTTTTTTGCCAGAAGTTCTACCGACACCACCCTAAATCTAATGACGCAACCTTAAAATGGGTACATTTAGGTTTTTACATCAACAAATAACCTTCAATTCATTATTTCAATTCCTTATCAGCATGAAATCCAATAAATAAATCTACTCAATCAAATTGTATTGTTCTAATTATCCATCTCAAAAACGTTTGTACTGTATATTGTCCTACATAATATGTCAAAAAATGGATTCTTATATATTTTGCCGACTCCAGTAGGGGTCGTGACCTTGACTTTGAATACCACCGCATAGACAGTTGGGCCAGGAGTTTTTCCTGGTCAAGAAAATCTCTTGTTAACCTAACTATGAAGGTGTCCATAAAACTCTCTTGGCTTTGCTCATAATAGTTGACCTTTATCACAATGACAGAGATATATTTGGCCTAAATACAGGACAGGATTGTTGGTGTCTCCCATTGGTGTTGCCAGGTGAAGAGCTGCATTGTGAGTTGGTTAAGTAGGAATGTCACCTTGACCATGTCAGAGCAGAGCGGCAGACAGATATGCAGCCCCCTGGACCTCTTCCAACTCAATTTTTTTTTGACTGGACTCTCAGTCATCCTGTCAGCAGAAACATTAGCAAAATATACGAGCACCTCGCCCAGTCCCAGCCAGCCCATATACAGCCCAGCCAGTCAGCTGCCTTCCCTGCCCTCAGCAAGAGAGAACTCTGGCTTGTATTGGCCAACAGACAGAGCCAATCTCAACGCTGGACATGTGTTCTGTCCTTGTAAAAGCTTTCAGGATGATGAGGGCTAATTGACTTGGAGTACTCTTGGATGTTGTTAATGTGCTGGTGGTTAAATAGTTTAGCACTCTGTGCCATCGCACCCCATTGTTGAGGATGAGTATGGACGGGATGACACTCTAGGGGTGGCTAGGGTTGACTTTTAGAAGAGGACATTGTCTGGATTAAATAGGATATCAGCTTTCGCCATTTTAAATCAAATCAAATGTTATTTGTCACATGTGCCGAATACAACAGTGAAATGCTTACTTACAAGCCCTTAATCAACAATGCAGTTTTAAGAAAAAAATGAAATAAAATACAAATAGAAATACAACAAATAATTAAGGAGCAACAATATAATAACAGTAGCGAGGCTATATATAGGGGGCGCCAGTACAGAGTCAATGTGCGGGGGCACCGGTTAGTCGAGGTAATTGAGGTAATATGTACATGTACTGTAGGTAGAGGTAAAGTGACTATGCATGGATAATAAACAGAGAGTAGCAGCAGTGTAAAAATGGGTGTGGGGGAGGCGGGCGGGCAATGCAAATAGTCTGGGTAGGCATTTGATTAACTGTTCAAGAGTCCTATGGCTTGGGGGTACAGGCAAAGAGAGCTACATGTTCCATAATATATCTGTCTGATTTACTTCAGTTTAGTTCTCCTTTGTAACAGAGAGTGGCCACTGCCTATAGTGTGTGCTACTCTTATAGTGTATGTGGGTCTGCGTCACTGTCCTTGAGAGGAGGACCATACGTTAGATGCGCTGCATCTCTTTTGTGTTATGAATGTGGGGCTGCAAACGTTTATGTAAGGCCCCAAGCTTTTCCCACAAACCCCTGCTCCAACAAGGCTTTCTACTCAGAGAATTGTTGAACTGTTAGCACTAAAAACTGAACAAGTGAACAGATTTTTCAAACTATATTAGGACTTTTTCCAAAGCAAGTCTGCGTAAAGCAGACACATTCAGATAAACATTCTTCAAACAAGCACCCTGGGACTTCATTACACTGCACCGTCAGAGCAAAAGACTTGATTAAAAACCAGATTTTCGGTGTGATGAAACCATAATCACAAAGACCTTTCATACTGTGATTTAATTAAACAAATACATATTTTTATATTTTATTTTTTATTTAACCTTAATTTAACTAGGCAAGTCAGTTAAGAGCAAATTCTTATTTACAATGACGGCCTACACCGGCCAAACCTGGGCGACGCTGGGACAGTTGTGCACCGCCCTACGGACTCCCAGTCACGGCCGGTTGTGGTACAGCCTGGATAATACACAGGTGCAATTACAGCTCCTGTCATAGGAGCTGACCTGTCTTGACCTCGTGGCTGGCCATGTTACAGCTGATGTTGTAAACCCTGAGATCTGGGGAGTCCCTGGGATCCTCTCTCCCTCCAGGATACAACGCCTTATTAGGAGAGAGAGAGAGACTGGGAGAAAAGGAGGGAGAGGGAGAGGAATCATTCTACACAAATTCTAGAGTTAGGGCTAGCCACAAAACTGAGGACAGACAGATATGGAAGTTTTCACTGGCCCAGTGGTTCTCCATGACACAGAAGTAGGCTGGGTCTGACGCAACATGTTCTGTAAATATGCTGTGTAGGCCCTGTTTGGAGAGGAGAAACTACCTCCCAAAGAAGGAGAGTTTATGAAAGTTAATCGAACGGTTACTTACCATACACATCATCAATATACCCTAACGCACAGAGAGATATACAGACAGGCAGATAGAGAGACATGCAGACAGACAGATTGGACCCAGGACATGAAGCAGCCATCTATAAGCGTGAGAAGTCTAAAAACAGACCACCAGGGTCTCTGAGAAATGACCAGCTGCTATGAGATTTGAAGGATGCTCATTTAGCTTCCTGAATAAGTCAAGAATTTCTAAAAACAGATGCAGTCAATCTCTTTCAATATTAAAAGGCTATTTATATCATACTGTCTAATCGTTTCTCTCATGGTCAGATGCGGGCTCTATCATGTGGAGTATGTCCAGATTCTGAAATACACATTTTCACGTTCATTTATTCAACATTAATTGAACATGTTAATATGAACATCTCAAAACGATCCTTTTATATTTAGTTCATTATAAGACATATTGTTTGGAACAATATACTATATTCTGTTACATTTAATGAGCACCACCAACACAGTGAATGGTAAAGGGAACTCCCTCTGCTGGTGATTTGCTGAAAGTGCAATCCTAAAGGAGATTGGTATTATTTATCCTTTATTTAACTAGGCAAGTCAGTTAAGAACAAATTCTTATTCACAATGACGGCCTACCCCAGCAACTCTGGGCCACCCTATGAGACTCCCAATCACAGCCGGTTGTGATACAGCCTGGAATCAAACCAGAGTCTCTAGTAACACCTCTAGCACCGAGATGCAGTGCTTTAGACCGCTGCGCCACCTGGGTTAACGACCTATGATATCAATTACTATGTACATTTCTATGTATAAAATGGGTCATATCATTAACAGTAGCAGAGAGAACACTCTGGAAATGTGATGTGTTTGATGAGAATAATGTTCAAAACAATATGTCTAAAAATAAGCAAAATCTAAAAGGGTCGTTTTTAGATATACATATTAATAGTTTTAATGTTGAATAAATGAAGGTGAACATTTGTACTTCAGATTCTAGAGCACACTACAAGGAGTATAATCACACCCAGATGTTGTCTGCATCATGTACAGTTTACAGATCATAAGGCCTTACAGGAGGCATGTATAGGTCTAGATCTGAAAAGGGCCTAAAATGGCCCTTTTTAAAGAAATGGATTGTGACACAAACGTAAAGAACATTTCAAACATCCTTCCTCCCGATGAAGTTTCTTTGTGAGAATTGCCAGAACAATCTGAGATAGCAAAAATATTTTCCACTCCTGCTGGCGTGGAATCGCCCCAGAGCAACATCCAGGCCTTCTGGCGCCAAAATTGTCAGTTGAAACTAATAGAAGCCAAAGTATTTTAGGCAGGGAACAACAGAGCTGCATGGGGACATTGCTACTATCCCCGTGGTAACATATTGCAGTTAACAGCTTCAGCAATGTTTTTCTGTTGGCCTCTGCCTGGACTGATTTCAGCTTGAAAAAGCTGTGGTTATTGTATATGGTTACAATACAGAGTGATTATTAGACTGGTTATGCCTTAAAGGCCCAGTGCAGTCAAAAAATCAATTTCCCTGTGTTTGATTTATATTTCCACACTATGAGGTTGGAATAATACTGTGAAATTGTTAAAATTATGATAAATCCCTTTTAGTGTAAGAGCTGTTTGAAAAGACCGCCTGAAATTTCTGCCTATTTTGCTGGGATGGAGTTTTGGCATTCCATGGTGATGTCACCAGGCGGTAAGTTCCAAACCTCTGCCATTAACAGCTAGTTTTCAGTTTTCTCCTCCCCACTCAAACCACTCCCAGACAGTCTTAGCAAAAGTCTTGCTTGAGAAATTGCTCTATGCTAAGAAGCAATTTTTGTTTATTTTTGACCATTTTATTTTAAAACACAGTAAGGTACTTAATTGTTATCTAGAAATGATTTTATATTGAGATTTTAAAAAAGGCTGCGTCGTACCTTTAAGATATGAAACCGCAAAATGAAAACAGGCCACTCACACTTTGCACCCACGCTCACACACACACACACACACACACACACACACACACACACACACACACACACACACACACACACACACACACACACACACACACACACTCATATAAACGCCTTTGTTTTGTCTGAATCTAAAATCCACCCACCCACAATCTGCTCACACAAACATTTAATGGATTTGCCACCCCAAAGGCCAACCTTTTTGAAAAAACAGCTACTTGTTAGTGGGTTTTGGATTTTGTATTGTTTTCTTACTGGGCCATTAAAATGTCTGGGTAAAACCGCAGTAAATCCACAGTACCAGTACCAGACTCTGGTGTCGTCAACGTGACGGAACACTGTGTAGACTAGGTGAAACACTTACAAGCCGGAGGAACACCAAACTGACACACTGCATTTTTCCGAGCATTAAAAAATGTGTTCCCTTCTAACCTGAATTTTCCAATCCAAATACGTCCCGATCTGTTGTGTGTTACGTTTTATTGCTTCCTGTGTGTGACAGGGGAAACTCCTAACTCCTAGCTCCTGCTCCGGAGTAAACTGCCTCCCTCGCCTGCCTGCATGCTGCCTGCTAACGCTCACAGCACCATGGTAACAAGCTGGACAAGCCACAGGGCCTCTCTCTCTGCTCTCTCACTCTCTGCTCTCTCTCTCCCCCTCTCTTTCTCTCTCTGCTCTCTCTCTCCCCTCTCTTTCTCTCTCTGCTCTCCCTCTCCCTCTCTTTCTTTCTGCTCTCACTCTCTTTCGTGAGAGCTCTGATTTACTGTACTGTTGGATTGGTGGGTTGGCGTGCAGTAGCATCATTTAAATTAGTGTTTCATTAGCATAGTGTACTCTTAGCTACTGTATCATAGTTTATTTTATAAGTGTTGTGGGGCTGTTAGAGTTCAAATCTGAATCTCTCTTGTTTTATAAGTGTTGTGGGGCTGTTAGAGTTAAGATTTTAATCTTAATCTCTCTTGTTTTATAAATGTTGTGGGGCTGTTAGAGTTAAAATCTTAATCTTAATATCTCTTGTTTTATAAGTGTTGTGGGGCTGCTAGAGTTAAGATCTTAATCTCTCTTGTTTTATAAGTGTTGTGGGGCTGTTAGAGTTAAGATCTTAATCTCTCTTGTTTATAAGTGTTGTGGGGCTGTTAGAGTTAACATCTTAATCTCTCTTGTTTTATAAATGTTGTGGGGCTGTTAGAGTTAAAATCTTAATCTTAATCTCTCTTGTTTTATAAGTGTTGTGGGGCTGTTAGAGTTAAGATCTTAATCTCTCTTGTTTTATAAGTGTTGTGGGGCTGTTAGAGTTAAGATCTTAATCTCTCTTGTTTTATAAGTGTTGTGGGGCTGTTAGAGTTAACATCTTAATCTCTCTTGTTTTATAAGTGTTGTGGGGCTGTTAGAGTTAACATCTTAATCTCTCTTGTTTATAAGTGTTGTGGGGCTGTTAGAGTTAACATCTTAATCTCTCTTGTTTATAAGTGTTGTGGGGCTGTTAGTGTAAGTGCTTGGTTTGGCTATTGTGGCAGTGGTTTGAGGTTAGCTACTCATTTGGCTACGTGTGCTATGCCAGTACCGTATCACTAGGTAATTTAGCACCTTAATTGGCCAATTTAATCATATCAATGTGGTAATAAAGCAGTGAGGTTCTGTGGGGTTTCTAAGTATTGTCTGTGTGGTTGGTCTGTCTGTGTGAGTTAGTTTGATGTCTTCACTTTCCGTTTGGTGGTTTGTGCTGAGTCTATTTCTATCTCTCCCATTAGGCATGTGAGGAGATGTCAGCAAGCAGCCCTTTAGCCCAACGCTCAGCTGAAATGCGCCCCCCTCTGATGCAGCACTTTGTGTGTGTATGTGTGTGTGTGTGTGTCACTGCGTGTCACACTCTTGACAGGGCATAGTCCTCAGACACCAGTGTCACCCGGACGCGATGCTATGATATTGACAGGCTGCTCCTTTTTAAACACTCCAGGCTCTCTGTGGGAAAAAGGCTTTTGAATGAATAACATCAAAACAGCTCCTGGAGACAGTGGGAGAGGGTGTGGTTGTTTTTGCTTTTTCTAACAAAGTCAGCTGAAGGTCTGCAGTGTGTGTGCGTGTGTGTGCATGTGTGTGCGCGTGTGTGTGTTTTTGGTGGCTGTGATCCCCTACGATCGCTGAGGGGCAGTGTACCACCCTAGTGGTACCACACTAGGGTTCAGAGGTTGAATCTCCCCCAGGCCACACCTGTCTCAATGTCACTATATAAAAAGACCCCTGTACGAGCCCTGCTGACAGATGCACAGACACAGAGATAGGCAGGCAGAGAGATGAGCAGACAGACAGAGCTCCATCAAGCTGCATGCTGAGGCTCTGGGGTTGATGGGCTGGATACAGTAATATGAGGGCTGGTTGTGTCTGTTCTGTTCTCTGATTGGTCGGAACTAGCTTTCCATTTAATGGCTATATCCTGTGATTAGGCTGCGGCCCTGTGGCTTGAGCTGTGGCCAGCTCCAGGGAGCTGCAGTCAACCAGTTAAGGGCTTTGTGTTTTATAAATGTGTTTATAAATGTGTTTATAAATGTGGTTTATAAATGTGTTTATAAATGTGTTTATAAATGTGTTTTAGAAATGTGTTTTATATATGTGTTTATAAATGTGTTTATAAATGTGTTTTATAAATGTGTTTATAAATGTGTTTTATAAATGTGTTTTATAAATGTGTTTATAAATGTGTTTATAAATGTGTTTATAAATGTGGTTTATAAATGTGTTTATAAATGTGTTTATAAATGTGTTTTATAAATGTGTTTATAAATGTGTTTTATAAATGTGTTTATAAATGTGTTTTATAAATGTGTTTTATAAATGTGTTTATAAATGTGGTTTATAAATGTGGTTTATAAATGTGTTTATAAATGTGTTTATAAATGTGTTTTATAAATGTGTTTATAAATGTGTTTTATAAATGTGTTTATAAATGTGTTTTATAAATGTGTGACTGATTGAAGCCAGTCCTTAAAGGCCCAGTACAGTCAGAAACGTGATTTCCCTGTGTGATGTTTCCACACTATGAGGTGGGAATAATACTGTGAAATTGTGGGATGGAGTTTTGGCCTGCCTGGTGAAATCACCAGGTGGTAAATTACTTACAGTAATAGACCAATAAGCAAGAGAGTTCCAAACCTCTCTGCCAGTAACAGCTAGTTTTGTTTTCCCCTCCCCACTCAGACCACTCCCAGACAGTCCTAGCAAAATTATTTTTGACCATTTGAATGAAAACAATCACAGTAAGGTACTTCATTGTTACCCAGAAATGATTTGATATTGAGATAAAAACCGCTTGTGTGTGTGTGTGTGTGTGTGTGTGTGTGTGTGTGTGTGTGTGTGTGTGTGTGTGTGTGTGTGTGTGTGCACGCCTGTGTGTTAACACGCTGTCACGCTGCTCCAACCACAACACAGTAAGATGAATGACCAGAACAGTATGGAGAAGTGAACATGTTCATTGCATGACCCAGTAAGTATTAGAGAAACACTGGTGGTGCGCTGGATATGAAACTGATCGTGTACAATATAGACTTGCTCTAGTACTCCCAATAAACACATGATATGAAATGAAAGCTGTGCTGAAACTGTCTGTTTGGTGAATGTTATTGCCCTCTGTAACTATACAGCCATAAGAGCCAACATCCCATTTCACTGTTTCCTATTTCCATGGATGGATTAGCTACAGTGTGTGTGACTGCATGTATACCTAAATGTGTTTAGGGGATTGTGTGATGTGATTTCCTTCCATCAGTAGAAGTACTGTACAGTGTCTCCGTAACTGCTCCAGGGCCAATAGGAGCCACGAGTCTCACCTTGCGTATGTGAACCTCATCCGGCACAAATGTCATATTTCATTATCAGCACTGTTTTATGTAAGCTCCTGGCAGCTCACACCTCTGTGTTCGCACGCACACACACACACACACACACACATACACACTCAGCCATGAGGGACTAGGGGTTAGCTTTGCACACACGCACGCACGCACACACACACACACACACACACACACACACACACACACACACACACACACACACACACACAGCCATGAGGGACTAGGGGTCAGCTTTGCACACACACACACACACACACACACACACACACACACACACACACACACACACACACACACACACACACACACATCTATCTCACTCTATCCTAACCTAATGATGTACTCTACTGTGTCACTACAGAACCATTTTGCCAAGATCTGGAAACAATCTACACTAGAGCTGTTTTGGTGACCAAACACTGCGTTGCTGTAACAACCCAGGGATGTACTGTAGAGTGCATGGATTTGTCATTGAAAAGGATGAATGAAAAAACATGAACTTATTTATTAATCCAAAGATTGTGTACTTTCCACCTCTCCTCTCAAGTAACAGTGTCAGATTGGCCGTAGAATCGATCCCTACAACAGATGTATATTCACTATTCAATAAATGTTCATCTGCCAGATAAATAACAGACTGTTTGTAAGAGTTGGAGTTTTATTCTTCTTTTTGCATTTCACTTTATTATTTAAATATACCCAAAGCATTACTTATGTAATTTAATTATGATTTAACCCTACTATAATTGAGGAATTAACCCCCCACTGTGCATTTCCCCCAGTTAATGAAAGGTAATCAGCGGTGAACATTGGTAAATTAACATTAGCCTAATTGGATAATTGATCATATTTTATCACTAAAAACATTTGAACACCATCACACTGACAATGTCCCCCTCCTTCATTGATGTCATAATTACATATCCTTTTCTCCTCCCTCCTCTTCCTCTTCTTCTACCTTTCGTCTACTCCCCTCTTTTTGGGATGTGGGTGGAATTTCTGTGTTCAGGTTTCATTATGTTAGTAATCCCTGGGCGTAGGTAGAATGGCATGAATACAAGAGAAAATGAGAGAGAGAGAGAGAGAGAGTGAGAGTGTGAGTGTGTGAGAGAGTGAGAGAGAACAATTTTTATATTGGTCACATACACTAAGAGCTGTGAAAGAGGCTGTGGTTTTTTCTATCTCTCTCACTCCATCCTCTGCTGCCTCTCTCCATGGGCATTTCATACAGCTGCTCCTACACCCTGACTATATGGGCCTGATGTGTACAGCAATGACCACTCTTCTCTTAGTGGAGGAGTGGAAAATAAGGGTAATGCCTGTGAAATTGTGAGGGTGAGGGCAGAGTCATTTTCTGAAGGTCTCCCATGCCAGGCGCTTTGTGATTCCAGGCTGACTGTACTGTTGTCCCAGTGTGGGGCCAATCAAACTGCAAGGACATCTGGTGTTTTGATTGGCCTATGGGGCCGGAGGTCTCACAACCTTCTCAACATGAACAGAGGACACATACACACAGCCAGTGTGATTTCACAGCTTTTCAGATGTACAGTGTAAACATGAATTACTTAAAAAATGTTCTCTGTTTCTGTGTGTGTGTGTGCGTGTTTGTGAGTGAGTGAGTGAGTGAGTGTGTGTGTGTGTGTAAGAAATACTAAATTCCCTTATGTTGATGACTTTTTGCAAATCCAATCAGATTTCCACATTGATTCAACGTCATCACCTTTAATTATTTGGTTTAAATGACGTGGAAACAACATTGATTTAACCAATTTTTGCCCACTGGGATATCACCACTTGTCACTCCTGGACCAATAGAAAGAGATTAGGCTCTGGTCCAAATCTGTAACCAATAGCGACTGCCCTTCCTGATAACAGCCCATTGTCTCTGTCCAAGACCGCTGCCAAAACCAACACTGGGACTTACTCAAGCCTTTGATTCATCAAGAGATCAACAGTTTTATTCTGGCTCCTTGGATTCAATGTGAAATGTAATCCGTTGTCTCCTGTTACAAGAGTTGGCAGTGGTGTGTTCTGTGGGTATTGTTAAGGAGAGGAAGTAGTTAGATGTTTGAGGTGAGAGAGGGGTCACTTGGTGCTGCTACAAATGGGATAGAGGTGAGCTGGGTTTGTTATGGGGCGAATGAGGTTATTAGGAGGTGTTTATGAGGTGTTTTGGATTAGTTTGAGCAGTGATACAGCGGAAGGGAACATCTGGATGCCTGGATGTTGGAGGAAATGTCTAGCAAGGAGGGGTTTTGTAGAGGAAGAGGAGAATTAAGGGCCTTGCAGAGGGAAACAGAGTGAGTGATTTTATGCAGCGGAGAGGGGATTAGCTGACTGCCATTGTATATCGAGAGGAGGGAGGAGGGAGGAGGGGGTCAGAGAGGGAGTTTGATGAAGATGGGCAGCTCAAGTGGCAGTGATGTATTTTAGGAATGATTTATCAGAACACACTGGTTCACTGTTTCCAATTCATCAGAACGTAGGATCCCTCCATGGGCATCACTATTAGCATGGAGAGAGAGAGTGAGGGAAGGAGACAGAGAGAGAGGGGGGGGAGGAAAACAGATACAATTAAAAGTGTTTTTCCATTCAGCATTTCAGCCTCAACATTAGTATGCTCACACAGGACACACGTGTACACGTACACACACACACACACGAACGCACACACAAAGACCCAGAGGCACACACACTCACACACCAAATGAATAATAAGGAGTGTTTTACATTTAGGGAATATGCTGCATTAAAAGTGGTGAGTGCAATGCTACGGGGTCAGACCAGCAGAACAGGGCTGTTTTTCTCCCAGTAAACAGCAGAGTCTAACAGTCGGTTCACACCCTGCCTATACAGGCAACAGTACAGGGAGTTACAGGGAGACAACTATCCCTCTGATCTGGATTTTGGATGTTAACAAAACACTGCAAGGTCTCTCTGAAAGACAGGGTGACTATGGGTGCAGTTGCACCAATCAAATAGACAGTGCATCTGTAATGTATGGTTCTGTGTTTTTGCAGATAAATGAATGGTATTTGCTCTTGTCGTGACATAAGTTACAGTATGGGCCAGTGAGTGGTGTTAGCATATCTATGGAACGATACACAGTGTGAACTCTTGTGAGGGGAAGTGTTTTGCATACAGTATCTCACAGTATCCCCAAAGCCAACACCCCCTTTGGCCGCCTTTCCTTCCAGTTCTCTGCTGCCAATGACTGGAACGAATTGCAAAAATCACTGAAGCTGGAGACTTATATCTCCCTCACTAACTTTAAGCATCAGCTGTCAGAGCAGCTCACAGATCACTGCACCTGTACATAGCCCATCTGTAAATAGCCCACCCAACTACCTCATCCCCATATTGTTATTTATTTTTGCTCTTTTGCTCCCCAGTATCCCTACTTGCACATCATCATCTGCATATCTATCACTCCAGTGTTAATGCCAAATTGTAATTATTTCGCCACTATGGCCTATTTATTGCTTTACCTCCCTAACCTTACTACATTTGCACACACTTTATATATATTTTTATATTGTGACATTGACTGTACGATTGTTTATCCCATGTGTAACTCTGTGTTGTTGATTTTGTCAAACTGCTTTGCTTTATCTTGGCTAGGTCGCAGTTGTAAATGAGAACTTGTTCTCAACTATCCTACCTGGTTAAATAAAGGTGAAATAAAAAAATTAAAAAGTGTTGCCGTGGGTGATGAGGAGTCATTATGCATTGGGCCAGTCAGAGTGCCAGCTTAGCAGTTCTAGGATCAGTTTGTCAGACCCCACTCTGGGCTGGACCTTAAACACACTCAGATCTACTTATGAATAGTCAATACCTGACGGACCACTTCAACAGATGTGTGTGTGTGCCGGAAATCCAAATAGCTGTCATCACGTGTAATAAGAGATTTGGCAGAGGGATGAAGTGGTTTCAGAATGTGATTGCTTGGTTTGAGCGTGATATGTGATTGGGATGGAGTGAGATTTTTCCATCATTGGTCAAAACTTATATTCAAAATCATCTCAGATTTCTACCCATCCTCTTCTCCACATGCTGTCTTTCAGAACCCACTGTGGTTTGTCTCTACCTGTTGCCTGCTGCCTGCCTGTGTTCTGTTCTGTCTCTCTCTGTTTCCTCCTTTTATACTCTGACCTGTCATTTCCTCACTGTCTCTTCCTTCTCTCTTCTTCTCTTCTCTTCTTCTCTTCCTTTAGCAAATGTATAAAGGTCAGAATCATTGACGACGAGGAGTACGAGAAAAACAAGACCTTCTACGTGGAGATGGGAGAGCCTCGCCTGATGGAGACCAATGACAGTAAAGGTGGGGAAGATAGTCCTGGGGGTTACAGGTGGGGGGTCAGAATCTCCTACCCTGACCTCTGACCCTGGGCCTGGCGTCCACTGCACGGCGCTGCATTGCCCTGCACTGAACATTCACACCAGCAGGAGGCACCAAGAGGGCTAGGAGGATGCTACTGTAGGTAGAGAGCATTCATATCACCACAGGAAAGAGTAGGACTTCCAATTACACACAAACACACACACACCACGCAGCGTGCTCATCTGCCACTCAGTGTGCCCTCGGCGGAAGTGAACGTTCAGTGGCCCACCTTGGGTCACCGCCACCTCTCATTCCCACGACTGGTCAAGTGTGTGTGTGTGTGTGTGTGTATGTGTGTGTGTATGTGTGTGTTTAACATGCATGGTTCCAACCCAGCTGCCTTGTTGTCTTGTGTCCCTGCAGGAAGACCATAGCCATTAAAATACTTGACCGTGAGGAGTATGATAAGCACAGCTACTTCACCCTAGAGCTGCAGACGCCCTACTGGAGAACGAGAGGCTGGACAGGTGTGAGAGTGCTGAAAACTGAACACACTGGAGTTGGAGCTCACTTGGCTCCTCTTCTCTTTTATCCTCTCCTCCTTGACTTTGTTACTTTCTCGCTTTTCTGTTCTAATCTCCTCCTCCAAAGTCTCTATTTGACTCAGTGTACTCACACCTTTCCTCACCTCTCTGTCTCCCGCCTGGCTATCTGCGATTCTCACTTTGCTCAACTACCTGTGTCCGCTGACCTTAAAGAATTCCTACCTATAAAGACAATGCTCGTACAACCCTGCGTTAGTGCATTAGTGGACTTGTACTGTATGTGCGCTGGAATGGGTGTCCAAAATATGCCCGACGGAAATGTGGCATTCTAATGATGTCATATCAGTACAATAAGCTTACAGGATATCCTTCCCACAAGGTTGCATTATGTTATGTGGATCAGCAGCAGTGACAGAAATAAACAGTGGAGATAATTGCACAGATTAGATTGTTTATACCACCCACCACTCCTGGCCAAGAGTGTGTGTCTGTCCCACTGTGTTTATCCTGTACCACAGTTAGTACCTCGTAACAACCTTCTTAGTTTTAACCTCAACTCTGAAACACTAATGAATTTTCCAACCCTAACTGTTTCTTCATATTTATGGAGAATGTTCCTGTTATTATCACTCCTGATCAATTTATTAATAGCGCCATGTTAGTGATAAAGATTTATGGTACTAAATGCAGATCAAAGAGGTTAGGTTGAATGGAACATTATTACAGGACAGGACAACCACAACCAGAACAACCTGACAAGCCATAATAGAACATCAAAGTCACAACCAGACTAGAGATACCAGATCATTACAGAGCAAATACGATTACAGGTGTGCAATTCAATCTTCCCTATGTCTGGGGTGAAGCTTTAAAAGCCTTCATTTTACAACAGGAGGAATAGGATTCAACCTATTAGTACACAGATGCTGCCATAAGCAGTGATGCTAATCTGTTTGCTGTGTGTTTTAGTGTCGTTGCAGACGCTGGTGGCTGCTGGGAGTTTTATGACCAACCTACTGGTCCCCCTGATGTCCCTTCTGTCCTTCTGATTAAGCCCAACAGTGTCCCTACCCAGTCTCCTCTGTTATGTGGTGATTATTGTCCCCTGGTTTCCCTGCCACTTCCTGTTATAGTTGGCTAACTGCACAGCAGTGTGAGGGATATAGGCCCGAAGACAGGAGACTGCGTCTCTGGGCGGCCATTATGTGTCCGAGGGGAAGGCTCTGACAGACCACAGTAATGGCCATAAATTCTGTGGACTAATTATTCTATTCTAGCGTTATCTTTAACAAGCACGGTTATGGAGGGAGCTATTTGATGTGAGAAGACTGTAACTACCGCTGAACTGCTCAGTTCAGGCCAGCTGAGCGCTGCTGGATCAACATGTTTGAGTTATGCTCCCCTGGAATGAGAACACAGCAAAAACAAACTATTCTCATCCTCACTGCTTTCGGTGTTTGTGTGTGTGTGTGTGTTTGGTGTGTATGCGCATATGATTGGTTAGTGTGGGGATGCATACAGTATGCATTCCTAACAGCTAGTGTGTGTCTACATTTGTTTGTCTGTCTATTAGGTTGGCAGGTGTGTCTGCTTTTGTCTGAATTTATGTGTGTGTGTGTGTGTGTGTATTTGTGACTGTGTGCTTGCGCGTGCATGCATGTGTGTGTGCATGTGTCTCTGTGTATGTATGTGTATACTTGTGCGTGTGTGTCCTTGTACTCACGTGTGTGTGTGTGTGTGTGTGTGTGTGTGTGTTTCAGTGGAGGCTGGTGGGAGGAGCTATAGGAGGATGGGCTCGTTTTAATTGCTTTAATTGATGGAACGGAGTCAAACATGTGGTTTCCATTTGTGTGACGTGTTTGATACCGATCAATTTATTCCATTCCAGCCATTACAATGAGCCCATCCTCCTTTAGCTCATCACACCAGCCTCCACTGGGGCGTGTGCACATGCGTGTATGTGTCTCCACTCACACAGCCACAGATGTAGTCCATGAATCCCCAGCAGGCCTTTGGAGGGAGCGATCAGAAAGAATGGGCGATGACTTACTGACAGCCCAACAAGGAAAGACTAATTAGTGCCTCCTCTTTTATCAGAGCCCCGCCAACATCGTTAACACAGCTAGCTCCGTTAGAATCACTAGCCTCCACTCGTGTGGGGAGACTGAGGAGAGACACTGTTTTAAGACCCACTGACACAGCAAAGGCTCCATGCGGACGTGGAAAGGCAAACAGCTGCAGTCCCTGAAGTACCTCCGCTTCCCCTGACAAACACAGCCACTAATTAATGTGAAACTCTGATTGCCTTAGAGGGAAACACAACCAAAACAAGATTGAAGGCTGGCAAAGTGTTTGTTCGCAATTATCTCTCTCAATCCTTGTGCATTACGGAGATTGGGCTTTCTTTTATAGACAGAAATTTGGCAGCGCTTCATGTGATGTACTTAGTGATGTACTACTTCAAATATGTGCAATCAATTCCAAAGAAAGAGGACTGGAGTTAGGTGTAAAAAATGTTTTAATGAAAAGTAACCTACGTTCACTCAAACAGAAACATGTCTGATATAATTTACCTTTTATACTTACCGCACAATAGTCAGGCATTAAGACACATACAGACAAGCAGGCAGACAGACAGACAGTGTGGCCTTCCAAAGAACCCCAGGCCCCAGCATCGCTCCCAGCATGCCTCTCTTCATGTCGGAGTGAGTGATCCGTGCTGACAGCAGCCTGGCCTGGTGTAGCAGAACTGCATGTGACTGGGGTCTTTATACGATCCTCCTCTGTGTCATCTGGATCCCCGCCTTCATCATCTGCATGTTTCATCCCCCTGCCCGCCCTGTCTCTCCCCCGCTCTTATTTCTTTATCTCCTCTGTTCTCAATTGCTTGTAAGTGCCTTGTGTTTGTTCCCTGGGTGTCTTCGTTGTGAATATGTTTGTGTGTCTTAAAGCAGTGGTCTGAAACTAGTGTCTGGAGGGCTTGCGGCTAATGACTTGAATAGCATAATTGTCTTCCCGTAGCGGCAGGTCTCTATAAAAAGAAGGCGGTGAATCTGGTATCTATAAGAACCGCACGATGCACTGGTATGTGTCGCCTGTACTGAGCTAATGAGACTGAAAATGTGTGGGTTCATTAATTACAATAAAACTAAACTATGTTTATGAAATGGTTAATGTAAATATGCATTTACCCTGTGTATGGGAGATTTGTAATATGTTGGTAAAAGTAGTAGACTAATTATAGCCGGCACATTAGAGAGACAGGGATGGAAAATGTTTATGTCTATGGTTAATTGGCTAGACTGAAGATGGAGTTTTAGAGAGAGTTGCCCTAGCCTTCAAGTGCACTCATCCCTCCAGGAATAGTCTCACACCACTAGCTTGTTCTTCACATAATAGTTTGGGATTCAATCCACTGAAGATTTGGTGGAAATAACCCCCCACCTGCCCAAAAAACTGTAGCCATCAAGGGCAATTACTAGCATTACTAATGTACTGTACTAAAATTCACCTCGTCTCTGCAGCAATAGCCATTATTAAAACATTTTACTGCTTGTGCTAAACCAGGGTCACACAGAGTGTTTCTTGGTAGTCTTAAACAAATCTACTTTGAAACAAAAGTATACACCTCACATACATGGTTATGGGCTTACAAAAAGAAGACACCTGTAATATGTCAGATATAGAGTTTGAGCTTGCATCCCAATATTACACTTTATACACAGTGCCTTCGGAAAGTATTCAGACCCCTTGACTTTTTACATATTTTGATACGTTACAGCCTTGTTCTAAATGTTTTTATTTGTTTTCCCTCCTCATCAATCTACACCAAATACCCAGTAATGACGAAGCAAAAACTGTTAAAACCCCCCGGAAATATCACATTTACATAAGTATTCAGACCCTTTACTCTGTACTTTGTTGAAGCACCTTTGGCAACATTTACAGCATCAAGTGTTCTTGTGTATGACGCTACAAGCTTGGCACACCTGTATTTGGGGAGTTTCTCCTATTCTTCTCTGCAGATCCTCTCAAGCTCTGTCAGGTTGGACGGGGAGCGTTGCTGCACAGCTATTTTCAGGACTCTCCAGAGACCTGGGCTCTGGCTGGACCCGTCAAGGACATTCAGATACTTGTCCTGAAGCCACTCCTGCGTTGTCTTGGCTGTGTGCTTAGGGTCGGTTGGAACGTGAACCTTCGCCCCAGTCTGAGGTCCTGAGTGCTCTGGAGCAGGTGTTCATCCAGGATCTCTCTGTACTTTGCTCCGTTCATCTTTGCCTCAATCCTGACTAGTCTCCCAGTCCCTGCCGCTGAAGAACATCCCCACAGCATGATGCTGCCACCACCATACTTTACCGTAGGGATGATGCCAGGTTTCCTCCAGACGTGACGCTTGGCATTCAGGCCAAAGAGTTCCATCTTGGGTTCAACAGACCAGAGAATCTTGTTTCTCATGGTCTGAGAGTCTTTAGGTGCCTTTTAACAAACTCCAAGTGGGCTGTCATGTGCCTTTTACTAAGGAGTGGCTTCCATCTGGCCACTCTACCATAAAGGCCAGATTGGTGGAGTGCTGCAGAGATGGTTATCCTTCTGGAAGATTCTCCTATCTCCACAGAGGAACTCTAGAGTGACTCTAGAGTGAACTGTCAGAGTGACCATCAGGTTCTTGGTCACCTCCCTGACCAAGGCCTTTCTCCCCCGATTTCTCAGTTTGGCCGGGTGGCAAGCACTAGGATGAGTCTTGGTGGTTTCAAACATCTTCCATTTAAAAATGATGGAGGCCACTGTGTTCTTGGGGACCTTCAATGCTGCAGACATTTTTTGGTACCCTTCCCTAGATCTGTGACCCGACACAATCCTGTCTCGGAGCTGTACGGACAATTCCTTCGACCTTACGACTTGGTTTTTGCTCTGACATGCACTGTCAACTGTGGGACCTTACATAGACAAGTATGTGCCTTTCCAAATCATGTCTATTCAATTGAATTTACCACAGATGGACTCCAATCAAGTTGTAAAAACATCAAGGATGATCAATGGAACAGGATGCACCTGATTCTCAATTTCGAGTCTCATATCAAAGGGTCTGAACACTTATGTAAATATGGTATATATTTTTTTTTATACATTTGCAAAAGTTTAAAATCCTGTTTTCACGTTGTCATTATGGGGTATTGTGTCTAGATTGCTGAGGATTAAAAAAATAATAATTTAGGCTGTATGTGGAAAAATTTAGGCTGTATGTCCGATTTCAAAAAGGCTTTACAGCGAAGCATAGCATTAGATTATGTTAGGACAGCACCTAGACAAGAAAAACCACACAGCCATTTTCCAAGCAAGGAGAGGCATCACAAAAAACAGAAATACAGCTAAAATGAATCACTAACCTTTGATGATCTTCATCAGATGGCACTCATAGGACTTCATGTTACACAATACATGTATGTTTTGCTCGATAAAGTTGATATTTATATCCAAAAACCCTATTTTACATTGGCGTGTAATGTTCAGAAATGTTTTGCCTCCCAAAACGTTCGGTGAATGAGCACATCAATTTACAGAAATACTCATCATAAACGTTGATAAAATATTAAACTGTTATTCAAAGAATTATAGAAACACTTCTCCTTAATACAACCTCTGTGTCAGATTTCAAAAAGCACACTTTGCAATAATCTGAGTACAGCGTCCAGACACGAAACCAAACCCGCCATTTTGTGGAGTCAACAAAACTCAGAAATAATATTATAAATATTCACTTACCTTTGATGATCTTCGTCGGAATGCACTCCCAGGAATCCCAGTTCCCCAATAAATGTTAATTTGTTTCGATAAAGTCCATATATATGTCCAAATACCTCCTTTTTGTTCGCGCGTTCGGTCGAGTACTCCAAATGCGCTGTGCTCGCGCATTAAATTCAGACGAAAAGTCAAAATAGTTCCATTACAGTTTGTAGAAACATGTCAAACGATGTATAGAATCAATCTTTAGGATGTTTTTATCATAAATCTTCCATAATATTCCAACCGGACAAGAAAAGGAACACAGCTAACACTCACGTGAGCACGCGCCTCTGAGCTCATGTTATTTTCTCACTCATCTACTTCCAGGAGCTCTTATTCTCTCCCTATTCACAGTAGAAGCATGAAACAACGTTCTAAAGACTGTTGACATCTAGTGGAAGCCTTAGGAAATGCAAAATGAACCCTAAGTCACTGTATACTGTATAGGCAATCACTTGAAAAACAACAAACCTCAGATTTCCACACTTCCTGGTTGCATTTTTCTCACGTTTTTGCCTGCCATATGAGTTCTGTTATACTCACAGGCATCATTCAAACAGTTTTAGAAACTTCTGAGTGTTTTCTATACAAATCTACTAATAATATGCATATCCTACCTTCTGAGCCTGAGTAGCAGGCAGTTTACTACGGGCACGCCTTTCATCCGGACGTCAAAATACTGCCCCCTACCCTAGAGAAGTTAAAAATGAAATACTGAAACAACCCAGTGTAATAATGATTCTGTCCACATCTTTGCAGCAATTTCACACCTGCTACAGTATTTCTGGAGTGAGCTACTGTCCAAACCCTCTCTGAAAAAAGTTAATGAGAACACTATTGGCTCTCCACAGGATAATAATGATACTCTGTCCTCCATAGTTTGGGAGAGTATCAGTACTGGATTATTAATATCATTTAAAAACTCTACAACATGCACATTTGTATTAAATTATTTGGAATATAATACAGATGCTATTCAGCTTTAAAGCTTCAAATCGTCCACATGCTCAAGATAGCCCAAGACATGAGACCCAAATGCTGTTTAGACTGCCTCTTAACTGTTAGTGTCCTTTGAAGTAGGATAGAATTCCATTGTTTTCACTAGGCCTCATCCCTGCAGTCAGATAGGCTTCAGTGGATACAGTCTGACTCTGGATGACAGGGTGGACTGTGCTTTACTCTTGTGGAAAAGCTCTACTTTAAAAAGCTAAACAAATTACATGGCTCAGTCTAAACAGAACCAAATGAGAGCATTCTCCAGACTGGGTGGTTCTAGACATATACACAAATGCAGGCACACAAACGCACGCACGCACACACACACACACACACACACACACACACACACACACACACACACACACACACACACACACACACACACACACACACTCCCTAGCTCGTCTAAAGACAGAGGTGGGGGATGGATTGGACTGGACTGGTAGGGGATCTTGTTACACCCCTCTCTAGATACGCTCATCTTCCCCTCGCTCTGTTTAGATGTTCTCTGTTCTCCTCTGAAACCAGACTATCAAAGCATGGCAACCTCGCGATGGCCCACAGCCGTCAGCTCGCATTAAGCCTTCTGCATTCTTCCTCCCGACGAAAAAGAAGAGAGAGAATATCTTTTCTCCAAAAAGGCGCATGTGCACGTTTGAACTCCGCTCAACCACAGACGTTGGAGAAGCATCGATGGAAGCACAAGGAACACACACTGAGACTAACACAACAGAGAAACACATAGAGGGAGAGAAACGAAGGTAGGAAGAGGGCAGATAAAAAAACAGGGAGAGAGAGAAACACACAGGAGGCTTAACCAAACATCTCTCCTAGCATGTCGAATGGATGATTGAGAGCCACAGTGATATAGAAAAACACAGCGTTCCAGACCTCCTTCCCTCCAGTGTCAGTCAGATGTATTCTGTGGTGGCACGGTGCGGTAGCCAGCACTCTGAGGAAGGGGATGGATAACAAGGTTACTGCGGCTGTAGTAATTACACCTGAGACTCACATCTTCTTTAATTGAGTTCATTAAGTCACTCATTAGACAGAGTTAACACCACATTCTCATGGTAATTAAGGCTTACATGCTGTTCAGCTGGCGTGATTTGGCCCTGGACACCGTTTTGTAGCGTTTTCAGCCCACTCAGTCAGTAATAGGCTATGTTGAGCTGCACCGGTTAATTTCACACATTTTGAAAGCATATTTATTTATCCAGGTTGTCGCTGTGAGATTAATAATCTCATTGTTCATCCGGCACATAGTCAAGACAGAAGCATATACAGTACACATTTGGTTGGTCACCGAGCCATACTAAAGCACCCTTATAATGGGAAAAGTAGCTCCAATATCCTCCTTCATAGTCTTTTGGTCCTGATTTGGCCCCTCTACCTCTGCCCTCCTCTGCTTGCGCCAGTGTGACTGGGTTTGAATGGCCCCATGGTGGTGCGACGGAGGGGAACCAATGGCTTTGGGGCTGATGTTAACCCACAATGCACCGCCGGGCTGCGAACTGGAAATGTCATTCTGAATGGTTCCCATCGCACCAAATCAGATCACTGCACTAGGCCGTGGGACAGCGGTGGTTCTGAATTACCGCCACACGCCCCAGAGAGTTGGAGAGAATGAGGGAGAGAGAGAGAGAAAGAGGGAGGGAGGGAGGGAGGGAGGGAGGGAGGGAGGGAGGGAGGGAAGGAAGGAAGGAAGGAAGGAAGGAAGGAAGGAAGGAAGGAAGGAAGGAAGGAAGGAAGGAAGGAAGGAAGGAAGGAAGGAAGGAAGGAAGGAAGGAAGGAAGGAAGGAAGGAGCATAGAGGCAATAGAACCCTGTGTGGTTTGTATTAGATAACAGCAGGATTTTTCTCCAAACATTGTTCCAATATCCATACCCAGTCTCCAAGACATTGTCTGTTTTATATTCTTCATTTTGGATTTGAATTCACACAGTTTAATAGGACAAGTCACAGTAGGCCCATATCCTTTCACTACAAAGTCATGTCAGCTTATAGTGATGTCATCATGGGCCTATGGGTTCAGGGGGGTGACAACTAGGTCATGGTATGACATAACATCTTCCTCTCACAACTTGACAAGTTGTATAATGTAGTGACAGAGCCTCACAGAGCACATGTAGAATGCTGTAGAACACTGCAGTGTTCCCCTAGGATTTTTTTCAGCAGCGGTGGCAAAGGTAGTGGGTGTGTGGGTGAGATATTGTTTTGTAGAACTGTGAGAATGCCACTTCTGGTGCCTTTTTAAAAGGGCATTCTACTCCAAAATGCATACAAATATGATGTTGACACCATCTGAAATATAACTGATGCGTGCCACGGCACCATAGGGAGAATTTTTAAAGGAAGTTGAATATAGTTTTCCGAGCTATTGCTAACTAGCGTTAGCATAACAACTGGACGTCTATGGGAACAGGTATAATGCTAGCTGTTCCCATACACTTCCTGTCATTGGGCTAATGCTAGTTGACACACAGATACATAAAAAGGGTATCCAAGAGTTGATCTGACTCTGGGTAAGTAGAAAACAGGCTTAATTGACAACATCTCGCACTATCCCTTTAAAAGTGCGTCTTGGTAGAAATATTCGTTAAGTGTATATATACACTGAACAAAAATATAAACACACCATGTAAAATATCCCAGAAATGTTCCATACACTCAAATAGGTTATTTCTCTCAAATTTTGCGCAGAAATTAGTTTACATTCCTGTTAGTGAGTATTTTATCCTTTGCCAAGTAAATCCATCCATCTGACAGGTGTGGCATATCAATAAGCTAATTGAACATCATGATCATTACACAGGTGCCTTGTACTGGGGACAATAAAAGGCCACTCAAAAATGTCTTGTTTTGTCACACAACAATGCCACAGATGAGGGGGCGTGCAATTGGCATGCTACTGCAGGAATGTCCACCAGAGCTGTTGCCAGAGAATTGAATGTTAACTTCTCTACCATAAGCAGCCTCCAACGTAATTTTAGAGAATTTGGCAGTATGTCCAACCAGCCTCACAACCGCAGACCACGTGCATGGCGTCGTGTGGGCGAGTGGTTTGTCGATGTCAACGTTGTGAACAGAGTGCCCCATGGTGGCGGTGGGGTTATGGTATGGGCAGGCATAAGCTAAGGACAATGAACACATTTGCATTTTATCGATGGCAATTTGAATGCATAAAAATACCGTGACGAGATCCTGAGGCCCATTTATTTTTTACCAACAGATCTGTATTTCCAGTCAGGTGAAATCCAAAGATTAGGGCCTCATGAATGTATTTCAATTGACTGATTTCCTCATATGAACTGTAACTCAGAAAAATCAATTAAATTGTTTCATGTTGCATTTATATTTTTGTACAGTATATATCGTTGTTATCACTGCTAAATGAATATAGGGGAAGCATTGACACAACAATGGCTTTGCTGTTAGAATGTCCACAGAAAATGCTCTTGGATCTTGATTCTGTAAGCCTGTGGTGGTTTTCTGTCCTAATTCTCCCCTCCCTCCACTATTATCTATGAACAGACCATCACAGCAGCACAGTGTTATTGTATTATACTGCTCAACCAGCTGCACAGGCATTCAAGTTGTCACAGTAACATCGTAGCTAACTACCTGGATACCAGTGAGAATCCCTCCACCAAATACACCTCTGACAAACCTAATGGCGAACACAGCTTGATATCCCTCTGCCAACATACACATATCAGCCCCTAATGATATTATCAAAGTGGAGAATACCTCAGCAAATAGGCCTTTAATCATCTCATGATTTAACCACACTTGACAAGATCTGGAAAATGGAGTCTTTATGATGGAGTCATCAAAATGGAGTCATTATGATCTAATCCTCTCTTATATATCATTGGAGGGCTTGTAAAAGGTCTAGACTGACCGCATAGCTTAAAGGTCCAGTGAAGTCAAACATGTGATTTTCCTGTGTTTATATATACAGTGTTTCCATGCTATGAGGTTGGAACAATACTGTGAAAGTGTGAAAATTATGATAATGTTCTTTTAGTGTAGGAGTTGAAAAAACACCTGAAATTTCAAGTCTGTTTTCAAGATATGTAACTTTCAAAATACAGAAATCATCCTGTATGATGTAGATATGTAACTGCAAAATGCACCATACAGGGATAATTTCAGTAATTTGAAAGTTGCATATCTTGAAAACTTGAGTACTGACAAGCAAAACATTTTGGGATTATGTCAACAATGGACCAACGAATCAAATACCACAGATAGTTCTTGGGTGGAGTTTTCCTTTAACAGCTAGATTTCCATTTTCCCCTCCTCACTCAGACCACTCCCAAATTTTTGCTTTAGAAATTGCTGTTGCTAAGAATCCTTTATTTATTAATTTTTTATTTAAAACAATCACAGTAAGTAACTTAATTGTTACCCAGAAATGATTTAATAAAAATGGCTGCATTGGGCCTTTAATGATGGGTGTACTGTACACTCATCCAACATGGCATTTTGAACGTTTTTAAGTTGTCATATTTGGTTAAGTTTTCAATTCTATTTATTTCCAAATGCATTCCTGTGGATTTGAAGAGCCATAAAATATGAGTAATAAATGTATGCCATTAGGATTTCCTCACTATTGGCAGTGTGGTGCAGTTGTCCACTGTAGAATCCACTTCTCCTGTATTTAGGCAGGGAGTCCCATTGAGACCAGGGTCTCTTTTCAAGGAAGCCCTGCAGATTTACCATACATGTAGCTGAGATGCACTCTCCTTGTGTCACGACTTCCACCGAAGTCGGTCCCTCTCCTTGTTCGGGCGGCGTTCGGCGGTCGACGTCACCGGCTTTATAGCCGCCGCCGATCCATTTTTCATTTTCCATTTGTTCTGTCTTTGTCTTACACACCTGGCTTCACTCAACCAATTACTTGTTTATTATTTAACCCTCTGTTCCCCATGTTGTGTTTGTGAGTGATTGTTTTATGTATGTTCGGTCCGTTATTTGTGGGCTCGGTATTACGACATGTTATTGGAATATTTGAGTAAAGTTACTTGTGTTACTCATCTCTGCTGTCCTGCGCCTGACTCCTCTGCACCAGATACACCCAGACCACTACACCTTGTTCTTCACTGACCTCTGATCAGTTTGAGGGTGGCGGGGCTGAGGCTGACACTAGTAGGCAGTGTGTTCCACACTGGTTAGAGGTCAGTGAGGAGGACATTTGTTACCCACTGACACGACCTAGCTGCTCCACGCTGAGTGAGACCTCTACTGAGATCCTTCCACTGTGACAGAGATACATGCACATTTACCAGGATGAAGAGAAAACTACAAACGATGGCAACTCATTGATGGGTTCAATCCTTCTACTAACGATAAGAAATAGTTTCCCTCAAAGCCTTAATGACACCACATCATAAATAGCAGCCTCCAGCAGGAGCGGGAGAATAGCACAATATGTTTTTTTTTTTCAAGTCAAGCAGCCAGGTCTTCCTCGAATAGTGGTCAAAGGTATATGCATGGATGATTGCATAGCTTTATTGGTTCTATGTCTTATGTACCTTCGTTGTGTGGCAGGTCTGGATCATTTGTGTCACCGTAAACCCACCATGAACCCATTGACGTTAACCTGTCCCATCCCCCCTGCTGTTATCCCTCCCTGCTACCCCATCACCTCAGCAATCATCATAAGCCTCTTCCTCTTCTCTCCCTCCATCCTACCCTACGCCCAGCACCACTCTGACCCAGTGGAATGAGCCCATCTATCAGGGAGAGACTGCAGGGCCCATTCCCATAGTATTCTCATTTCCCTTGCTGGGAACGTGGAAGCACACCTCGGCTGCCTCTCTCTGTGATGAATATGATGGCTTGGAGGTGGTGGGCGACGGGGGAGGGAGGGAGGGGGGAGTGGAGGGTCGGAGCTAAACAGCTTTTACTTTCACCTGCACAATGACCTATTCTACTTCTGGGGGGTGGGAGCTGTAAGGGTTACAATCATCTTGTTTTTCTTGAAACAACCATTTAGTCTGTCTGTCAAAGAGAATTTTGCTCACCATAATTTACTTGGCTAAATAAGGGTTAAATAAGTAAATATGTGAGGAAAAACAAGAAAGCATATTTTACACTGCATTATAAACTGGGTGGTTCCAGCCCTGAATGCTGATTGGCTGAAAGCCGTGGTATATAAGACTGTATACCATCGGTATGACAAAACCTTTTTTTTACTGTTCTAATTACATTGGTAACCAGTTTATAATAGCAATAAGGCACCTCGGGGGCTTGTGGTATATGGCCAATATACCACGGCTAATGGCTTTGTCCAGGCACTCCGCGTTGCTTCGTGCATAAGAACAGCCCTTAGCCGTGGTATACTGGCCATATACCACACCCCCGCCTGCCTTACTGCTTACATGTACCACTTTCATGTCGACGGCTTCCACAATATTACTACATAAAATGTCAGTTGTCATGGGCGTCAGTCACAATCCACCGTCTTCTGTCTCTCAGCTACAGAGGTGGCTGAGAAAGAGGTGGAAGAGGTGGTGCCGCTAACAGGAGTGGATGATGAGGAGCAACGCATCGCTGATATGGGTCGACCCATGCTTGGGGATCACGTCAAACTTGAAATCATCATCGAGGAATCCTATGAGTTTAAGGTGTGTGCTCGTGTATTTATACATATTCCATTTCCTTTCTCTCACGTAATGCACTTCTCAGAGACTCAGATAGACATACACGCATATGTAGTAATCATGGGGTGATATAACTGTGTATGTGCATGCTCTCCTCTTTCACTCACACACACTCTTCAGACAAACACAGATGTGATTATCATGAATATTAAGGTCTGTGTGTGTGTGTGTTTGTGTGTGTGTGTGTCCGCACACGCAAATGCTTTTTTCTCCCTCTCGCCCACACACACTCTTCAGACTGATGGGTGGATGCTTGTGAGCACTTGACGGATCGTCTCCTGTTCTTACTGGAGTGGCTCTCACTGTGAGGTTGGGTGGGAGGCTATGGGAGGGAGGGGGCCTATGGATCCTATAGCTGGCTGAAGGACTCTGTATCCTGGGGGGGTGGGGGGGGGGGGCTGGAGAGTTTAATTGTGTCTAACCTCAGTCATAGCGAGTGGCTGCTTCAAAAGTGCTTCAACTTTCAGACGGTAGTCTGCAACTTTTCCGCTTTAAGATTAACGTCAACCAAGACCCAGAATCCCTTGCCTGGGGCTAACAGATAGGAATGAGGAAGTAGGTGATTTGCAGACAGTAGATTTCTCTCTCTTCCTCTTCTTTGCACAACTTCGATCCAACACACCTTGCTAGGAATTGGACAGTAGATGAGGCTGTCCGTCTATTTCTCCAAATATCAATATGTTATATCAGAGACCTTAGCAGAGCTGGAGAGAGTAGTGTAGTTGTCCATTCCTTTATAAACCATCCCACCATTTACTTTCCAAAGCTTCAGTCAATTCAATTACCATTGACGTTTCCTTCCAGAGAAGGGAATATCGGATTTTCCTTCTGATGGTGAGGGAAGACAGAAGGGGATGGACAGAGGAGGAGAGGGGTACTATCCAGCTGTCATCCCAGGAGTGAAGGAGGGGTGGTGGAAGGGATGGATCGAGGAGGAGTTGTTTCCTTCTGTAGGGAGAGAAATCCAGTTTTTCTTGTTTTTGAATCTATACAGGCTGTGATGAGGATTGATTTCCTGAGTGTACTCTAGGAGCGCCTGCACCTGTCCTCTGGGAAGCAGCCTTTATCAAAGAGAGGATTGCAGCTAAAGGTCCAGTAACAGACTGAACCTCCGCTCTCTATCCTGGCCGATGTTATTATCATAGTATGTGGACAGCATCGTCAACTAGCTCCCGAGGACTGGCTCTTGGCTACTATAGCAGTTACATTACATGGCCGAGGCAGTACTTACAACACCCAAGCTCTCTACCCTCGTTGTTTATTTTAAATACATGCTTACTGCAGACAAGTACATAGGTTTTAAAGACAGAAATAGTCATGTGCCCTATATGAATTTGTGGACTAGATGCCCTTGCTTTTCTATATGCATTTCCCCAATATGTTCTTCCTGAACTCCATGTGTTTGGTGTTCCCTGTGCAGAACACTGTGGACAAGTTGATTAAGAAGACAAACCTGGCCCTGCTGGTGGGGACTAACAGCTGGAGAGACCAGTTCATCGAGGCCATCACTGTCAGCGCCGGTGAGTTGAATGCTTTGACCGCCGCGCGTGTGTGTGTGTGTGCTGTAGCAAGATCAAGGGTGTGGGGTTTCCACGTCACCAAGTTCAATAACAAAACAGGCACCAGTAGCACAAATAGAATGCAAAGGGGAAGTTTATTTGGGATTTTCGTACACGGGGAAAGAAGGAGGAATTCACCAATCACCTCACAGTCCACAAACCGTTCTCTTTGTCCGTTCCGTTTTCCAGGGGTAATCCTCACACTCAGGTCCTCAGCCAATCCGGTCCGATACACAGGGGTGTTAGTCCGACAGTCCAGGTCACAACATGTGATCTCACAGACAGTGATCTCACAGACAGTGATCTCACTGATAGTGATCTCACTGATAGTGATCTCACAGATGGTAATCTCACAGATGGTAATCTCACAGATGGTAATCTCACAGATGGTAATCTCACAGATGGTAATCTCTCTTCTCCCACTCTTCATAATGCTCTTGGTTCTCTCCTACTCTGCCTTGCTATGCAGACTGCTTCCCCCTTTTATCCCCAAACACTCCCTGGCTTAACGAGTT